>NW_021620534.1:190642-225909 GCF_004785775.1 Grammomys surdaster | reverse complement strand
CGGGAGGGAGGGAGAGAGAGAGAGAGAGAGAGAGAGAGAGAGAGAGAGAGAGAGAGAGAGAGAAACTGCAGGCCAGCATTGTGGGTAGGACAAGATGAAGAAGTTTTCTTGGTTTTCTCTGATATGTCAGTTTCTCAGATAGTAATTAATTTATGCCATGTGTAATTCTTCCCACTTTTCCAAGAACAAGTTAATGAGAATTGTAATGCACACCTGCAATCTCAGAACTTCAGATGTTCAAGATTGTCAAAATTAATAGAACAAGACCTCTAAGCAAGCTAGTGACTGGATTGTCACTCATGCCCCACTTCTGGTTCCTCCTGTCTGTGTGCCACTATGAGCAGTATCATATTACATGTTTACACTAGACTTTTGTCTGGTTGAGGAAATCATTGCCAAGTTTGTGGAGTTTTTTTTTAATAATAAAAAAAAAAACCCAGAAATTTAGTTCCTCATAGTTCCAGACTCCAAAAGTGATGTCAAGATGTCTTCCAGGTTGGTTCCTTTTAAGGAATGTGAGACTCTGTTTTATGTCCCTCTCCTAGCTCCATGGCTGCTAGTAACGTTAGTGTCCTTAGGTTGTAAAAGATGTACTGCTCCTATGTCAGCATTCTTCACACTACCTTCTTCTGTTCATCAAATCAATCTTCTCTCTTTTTGTTTTTATTATCTATCTATCTATCTATCTATCTATCTATCTATCTATCTATCTATCTATCATCTACTAACTCAGGGTCTTAGCCTCACTATGTAGCTCTAGCTCACTATGTAGACCAGGCCTCTAACTTTCCTCCTTCTATTTCTCCAAGTTTGACAGGATTTCACAGGTTAACCCAGGCTCAGGCTTCTTGAGTTCTAGCATTACAGGCATGCCTTTCTTTCTTTCTTTTCTTTTTCTTTTTCTTTTTTTTTTCTAGACAGGGTTTCTCTGTGTAGCTCTGGCTATCCTGGAACTCACTCTGTAGACGAGGCTAGCTTTGAACTCTCGAACTCAGAAATCTGCCTGCCTCTGCCTCCCAAGTGCTGGGATTAAAGATGTGTGCCACCACCGCCCGGCCAGGCTTGCCTTTCATTTATTTATTTAGTTAGTTAGTTTAGGTTTTTTTTTTTTTTTTTGAGGCAAGGTTTTTCTGTGCAACAGCCCTGGTTGTTGGTTGTACTAGAACTTGCTTTGTAGACCAATCTGGCCTCGATCTCTCAGAGATCTGCCTGCTTCTGCCTTCCAACTACTGGGATTAAAGTTGTACTCTGCCAGGCCTGACCTTGCCTTTTCTTTTATAAGGACACTTATCTTTGGGGTTAGGTCCATTCTAAAGAAAGGATGACCTCATTTTCAAGCCATTAACTTAATTAGACCGGCAAACACTATGTTTCCAGCTAAGGTCACAGTCACAGATTCCATAAGGATGTATCTTTGGGATGCATGTACTTATATCTCCTGATTCATGTCTCTTTCATTGCTACATTGGGAATGGGGGTGGGTGGGTACCTGAACCTAGCTTTCTGGGTCTGAGAGGCATTTAATCCTTTCCTCTAAAACAACACAAGGTTTTATTGTATTGAAATTTCTGAAAATCAGAAAATCTAATTTTATACTCAAATTATTACCCTCTAGCCAAACAACCCACTATTCTGTTTGCACCCTTTCAAGCTGTTGCATTTCATTTCAGGTTTGAAGCTTTTTTTTTTAGTTTTTCGAGACAAGGTTTCTCTGTTGTAGTCCTGGCTGTCCTGGAGCTCACTCTGTAGGCCAGGCTAGCCTCGAACTCTCGAACTCATAAATCAGCCTGCCTCTGCCTCCCAAGTGCTGGGATTAAAGGCGTGCGCCACCACTGCCCGGCTGGTTTGAAGCTTTTTAAACATGCAGGAATACAAATCAAAGCACAAAGGTGTGATTAAATCATTCACATCCATCCAAAGTGTACTCATTCTTTATAGGTTACTGATGACAAGTGGATGAGATTCTCAGCACCAAAACAATGCAAAGAGGAATACATCACAGAACTCTTATCACACACAGATTATTCAAAATTTATTGGTATACACTCTAATCTCCCAGAGTAGCTTTTCCAGTACTGCATAGTAATACTGTCAGCAAAGAACAGGATAAAGATTAGGCCTAAATCCATAGTTTATGATAGTATATTCCTATTCTAGCATTTCCATCCCCGCTATCCCGCTATCCACAGAAACTTCACAGGTATTTGACTCTGGCAAGCTCTCTCTCTCTCTCTCTCTCCCCCCCCCCCCCCCCTTTCTCTGTGTAGTCTTAGCTCTTCTGGAACTTGTTCTGTAGACCAGGCTAACCCCGATTCACAGATCTGCCTGCCTGGCTTGTGTCACTGTGCCCAGTGTTTTCATAACCCTTTTCTGCTTGGTCAGAAAACCCTAACTAGTCGAGTGCAAGATACTTTCGCTTCTGTCCTGGGCATAAGACTGACCTTGTGGTGGAGGGGAAGGAAGCTTGGTACAAGGGTTGAGGGTCAACTTGTGAAGGTCCTTTACTGACATTTCTGGCTGCGAGTTCGCTAAATATTCTGGGGAGTTCTATTCATTGGACAACTGAAAAGATCCGGGCTTCACAGTTGGGTTAAGCATTTGATGTCCCATTGGCAGTGGGCTGAAGCCTCAAAAGCCAGCTCCACATACATTTGCTTGTAGAAACCCCAAACTCCTACAAACGTGATGAAATAGGTCAACCTCCGTTTTGTTTTTGTTTTTTGAGTCAGAGTCCCTGCTATGCAGCCTTGCCTAGTCTGAAACGCGCGAGGTAACCTAGCTGGCCTGGCACTGCATCTGCCTTAGGGTCCTGAACGCTGAGCTTTATAGGAGTTAACCACCACACTTTTTTTTTTTTAATCACTGAGCTACATCCCCAGACTCAAACTATTGTTTTGCCACATCGTCTCATTTTCATTCTACTTGTAGATTCTATTCCAGACCGCTCAAGTATTTGCTTGAATTGTTAGAGTGGTATTAGGTTACAGTAGGTTTACTATACTTAAATAAAAAGATTACAAGTATCCCACGCAGGACTTCTTAGGCTATGTGAGTGCCCTACCGCTGAGCTCTATCCCCAGCGTCCAAGGTTTGGCTGACTGTAAGTGAAATTCAAGCGTCTCACTAAAGGAAGAGCCTTGAAATTTCCCGACAGCAGGAAGACAGAGGCGAGAAAAAAAAGCGCTGGGCGAAGTGTAAGGTTTGGCAGCCAAACGTCAGCTGCGGTGGTGCAGAGACGAACACAGAAGTGTTTCAAAGACTGGACTCTTTAAATCTAAATGATCGTTCACATCGCAGGGAATGGGAGGCCAGCTGGGCCGTGGGAACAAAGGGGTGTCTGCGGAGAAGCGGAACCGGGAGGGTGCAGGTTTTCCCGAAGGCGGCGAGCGGGGGGCTGCAGACACCGCAGTGCTCCGCGAGCCAACCCAAGCGCGCCGGCAGCCGGGCAGGAACGCCGCACAGACAGCCGCACAGGGCGAGGCTGGTGCTGCCTCCCCTCGAGGGGCGGGGTCAGGACGAGCCTTGCGCGGTGAGTGGGCGGGGCTGCCTGGAGGCGGGCGTCGGGGGATTGGCCCCAGAGGGTAGGCGGGACCGGGCAGCAGGGAGGAGAGCCCGGGAGGCTCGCGCGCGCACTCGCGCAGGCGCGGGCACGGCGGGGGCGCGCGCGTGCTCCGTCGGGCGGTGCAGCGGCTGAGACAGAGCCGGCCATGGTCGTGGGCGGTGGGCGGGTGTCGCGCTGAACCCCGAAGGCAGCAGGAGGCTGGGAGCCGGGCATGCGGGTGCCGGAGCCGGGCGGGCACGGCTGCGGGAGCTGCTGACGGCGTTGCGGGATCGGGAGCCGGTGGCGGCGCGCGGGGCAGGTGAGCGCGGGAGGCGGCGCGGGCTGCGGCGCTGGCGGCTCAGGCGGGCGCTTCCTGCCGGGCTCGGCCGCGGGCGCGCGGGCTCCGAGGTACGCGGCGCCCAGGCCTCGGGCTGCGGACACGGAGCTGCGGAGGGCGCCCAGTGGGCGACCACAGAGGGCGCGGGTGCGGAACGGCCGAACCGGTGTCGGTGGGGACGCCCGGCGGCTGCGGACCTTCAGGTGCCTTGGCGCGGTGTTCACGGCGCGATTCCGGGCTCTTCGGTTTCGGACCGGTCAGAGTCCTGGTGCCGCCGCCAACGCGTCCCGCGCGGCCTTGGCTGAAATATCCCGGGGAGATGTGAAGCGGGAACTGTGAATACTCACCTCCCGGGGTCGCGGGAGGCCGAGCTAACCTCGCTCTAAGTGCTCGGTGGACGAGAGCTCTTGGGAGCAGCCCGCTGCAGCATCCTTGCTGGCTCTGGTTTGTTTCTTCGTGGAGGTTGGCATTGGGGGCAAATTTATTTCCGAACCGCTCTAGTGTTGCAATAAGCTCAACTCGAGTTGCTTAATGAAGAAGCCTGTTATCTTACAGCGGCCAGAGTAGGATTCTGTAGTCTCTTCGTAGAATTCTGTAGTTTCTCTCTTGCAAAGGCTGACTTGAAAACCTGTCTTAGGTACGGAGTGAATTAGTGCTACGAATCCTATCAGAATCACAGTTTTACACACCATGAAAGATGAAAGGTGGTGGGACATGTTACCTGACTTGCTTTGGTATTTAACCCATCTGAAGTGACGCTTAAATTGTCACTTGTTACAGAGTATAAACACAGGAAGAGTATGGAAACATACTCCTTTTTTTCTGCATTGCTACATCCGAAGGGAGTGACAAGTGCTTTTGTAAACATCATTGTGGGCAGTGTTACTTACTGTCTGGTGAAGTCATCATAATTAAATTAGATGAGTATTCTGAAGTGCTGAATGGATGTTTGGGAATATGATTCGTAATGAAATCTCCAAGGGGGTCTGAGTTTCCAGGAGTTCATTATCACTTGCGGCGGATTATGGTACTACTTTGTAAGTTATTTTTTGTTTGTTTTTTGGTTTGTTTGTTTTATTTTGTTTTGGATCTTTTGAGACAGAACTTTGCAGTGTTAGACCTCAGTGGTCTGGAACTCACTCTATAGACAAGGCTGGCTTTGATTCATGCCTCTTTCTCCCTTGTCCTTGGATTACAGAACTCGGCATATTCAGAATAGATGTTAAAAAAAAAAGTTAAGGTGGCACCAACTTGTAGTCCCATTGCTGGGGAAGGGCACACAAGTGGATCTCAGGGGTTTGCTGGTGGACCTGCTAGCTTAGCAGAATTGTGGCACCGTAGGCCAATGAGAGACCCTACTTCAAAAAATAAGATGTGTGACATCTTAGGAAGGACACCTGAGGTTGGCTTCCAGCTAGGAAACACACACACACAGATTTTTTTAAAAAAGAAAGCAGAAAGCAGAACTGTATAGAAAGTCTATAATGTGTCAGAGGTCAGGACAGCTTGGATTAGGCTACTGCCCAAGTTTCAGAAGGCAAAAATCTGAACCGGTAAAATTGAAATTGTCTTCACTAAAGCCTTGTGAGTCACACATTGATGAGGACAGTCCACCTTTGGGATGTTTTTACAAAGTGGAAAAATTGGGTTGGTTGTCTTGTGGTTCTAAAGATCATTGGCCTGCCAACAAGTCAGATGTTGATTTATCTTACTTTTTTTGAACGCAGGGCTTTTTTAAGTAGGCAAGCTTCCTTCAGAGCTTCCGTGTCCCCAGCCCCATTGTATAGTAAAAAAACAAAACCCAAAGCAAACCCAAAACAGAATATTGCTCTATCCTCAGGCTGGCCTGTGACTTACTGTACTGTGTAGCTCCTGCTTCTTTTATCTCTGGGCAATTCTGCATCTCCCCTCCCTAGTGCTGGGATTCCACCATACACCTGTAAACCACGCCTGGTTTTATGCTGAGCTGTGGATCAAATGTGGATCAAACTCATCTTGCTGCATGCTAGTTAAGCACTTTAGTACCAGCTGGGCCGCCCTCCGCGTGTGAATGCTGAGGATTGTACCCAGGTCTTCACACATGGTAAGATGCCCGTAGCTAATGTTCCTAGCTCTGTTTTCCTGCTTTTGTTTTTATTTTTTGCAGGTAGATCGATCCCTAATCAACTTGTTTTGTGAATGTCAGCAAATTATATGGAAAGCAAAATGGAATCCTGTAGCCTAGATGATTTTTTTTTAACCCCTCCCAAGACAGGATTTCTTTTTGTGGCCCTGGCTGTCCTGGAACTCACCCTGTAGACCAAGGTGGCCTCAAACTCAGAAATTTGCCTGCCTCTGCCGTTGGAGTGACTTCACCACCACAGCCCAGTTGTCTGCTTTGCAGGTTGTTGCTCCTGCTACCCACTATGTAAAGGCTGAGAGTCAGAAGTGACATCTTGGTTTGGCTCTGGACTGACCTAAGTCAGAGTCGAAAAAGCCACAATTGTAGGGATTTTGCCCAGTCTCTCTGAACCTCAGAATTAGAAATGATAGACACTAGATAAATATGTCAGATAGGAAGAGGTGGTTTTGGTGGAGACGCTGTATGGCAGGAGAATCATATAATGGCAGGGAACTTTTTAGGCCTTATAGTTTTCAGGCGCTCTTCCCTTTGTTTCAGCCTCACACCTTGCCTTGAAAACAGCCCAAATCCCTGAGGGCCTCCTGGCTGTCCCTCTTCATTTCTTTACCTGTGTTCATCCTGAATGATGTCATTCTCTTTCCTCTTTAAATATTATCACATGTTGTTGACTCAGATTTTTATCACCAGTCCTGAGCATTAAACTTCAGCTACATCTAGACCTATACATTTTTATTTTCTTTTAATTTTTGCGGGGGAGGGGATCTGGATAGGATGGAGGTTTTCTGGTTCTGGAGATAGGATCCAGCTCCATGTCCTTGCCAGGCAAGTGTGCCAACATTGAACTAGTCTTCTGGCCCCTGGCCCTGTTTCTAGGCATCCTTTTTTAATTATTTTTAATTTTTAAAGTTTATTTTACGGCTATGAGTGTTTTACCTACGTGTATGTTTGTGAATCCTTTGAGTGTCAGGTTGTCAGTGGAAGCCAGAGAAGGGCATTGGATTCTCTGGATCTGGAATTGCAAATGGTAAATTTTAGAAATAAATTTGAAAGGGTTAAAGAACTGGTTATGTGTAGAGGGAATGATGAATGAAGAGATGATTTATGAATGCTACCTGTAATCCTGACACTTGGAGGCTAACTCAGGAGAATCATCAAGAGCAAGCCTGGGTTGTATATGAGTTTTAGGCTAGCATGACCACTGATGGAGAGAGACAACTGCCTTAAAAAACCAGAAACTGGACCCAGGTTCTCTGCAAGACTAATAGGTGCTCCTAGCAAACAGCCCTCCCTTCAGTGCCATTTGTAGGCATTTTAAATGTAATATGGTCAGGACCAGGCTTTAACTTAGTGGATAGAGTGCTTGTCTAGCATGCTTGCAGGAATTGTTTCATATCGTGTGTGTGTGTGTGTGTGTGTGTGTGTGTGTGTGTGTGTGTGATGTTCAAATAGAGAACTCCTAACTCTACTCCCTAACTTATTTTTTCACTTGCTTTGAGACAGGGCCTACTGGAGCCCAAGTTGGCTTCAAACTCCTGATCCCTCTTTGTCCCAAGTACTGGAATGACAGGCATGGACTTCCATGCCCAGCAACCTGTTCATTTTATGAGTCTCTCCCACTCCACTCTCTATCCCTGAGTGAAAACTCCAGTGGCCATACATTTTGTTTGGTTTTTACAGCGTCCCTCTCCTGCTGTGTAGCTCACTATGTAACCCTGGCTGGCCATGAACTCTTGGTGGTTTTCCTGCCTTGGTCTTCCAAGGGTTGTGATTACAGGAATGCATCTGCAAGTCCCCTTTAGCCCCACTGTCCCTTCTCTCTATACACCAAGCTTTTTAAGCCTTTCAAATTCACTTCTAAGATATATCAGGATTGATTTTTCTTCACATATCTACTTGCCAACATCTCCGTTCCTCCTGGATTGTAATTTCTCATCTCTCCTTCTCTCCTGCCCCTCTTCAGCCCTTCCCTCCCTTGCCTTCTATCATATCTTTCTGCATTAGGGTCTGATTGTCTAGTCCAGGCGGCCCTGAGACTTGTGATTTCCTTGCCTACACTTCCCATGTGCTGGGATTGCAGGTGTGCACTACCACAGCAATCACAGTTTCTACCATTCTGCTGTACCCGTGGCTTCTCGTTAACAGAAGAAAATACAAACCTTATTTTCATATCCTCTAATTGCTTTGCCTACTCTGTTGTCTCTGCATCTTTCTTTTGAGACAGGGTTTCACTGTGTAGCTCTTGCTAGCCTAGATTTGCTGTGTAGACCAGTCTGGCCTCAAACTCACAGAGATCTACCTCCCTCCTTGCCAATGGTGTGCTGGGATCAAAAATGTGAGAACCTTCCGTTATATATATGTATATGTGCCTGTGAGAGAATGTGTGTGAGAGAGTGTGTGCGCACGCCTGTATCTGTGGCAGCATAGTCTTCTCAATCATTTGTTTCAGCTACCACATATTACTTTTTTTTTGCTTTTTTGTTTGTTTTTCGAGACAGGGTTTCTCTGTATAGTCCTGGCTGTCCTGGAACTCACTCTGTAGACCAGGCTGGCCTCGAACTCAGAAATCCGCCTGCCTCTGCCTCCCAAGTGCTGGGATTAAAGGTGTGCGCCACCACTGCCCAGCTTCTTTTTTTATTTGGACTAAGGAGATTTTTAAATTAAAAGGTATTCCTCGTTACTTTGAATTGCTTTGAGATAGATCTCAATATGTCAAGGCTGGCCTGGAACTTATACCCTTGTGTCTCAGACTCTGGGGTGTACTGACATAGACTTTGTGACATCCTGCCTGGTCATCTTTTTTTTTTTTTTTCCATTCCTTGTTGTGTATGTGTGTGTGTCTAGGGTTAAGAAGAGGATGTCATACACAGCATCTGTGTGGAGGGCAGGGGCAACTTTCTGGAGTCTGTTCTTTACTTCTGCTGTGTGGGCCTTGAGGGCCAAACTCAGGTTATCAGGTTTGGCAGGCTGTGCCCTTACCTACTGAGCCATATCCTTGCCCCCATCCCCAACCTCCCAATCTATGATAAAACAGAATTCTCATGTATTTATTGTTAGCATGCCAGATACTGTGGGGATTATGTTCTGAACTCAGCCTTCTATCTCTTTTTTTTTTTTTTTTTTTGATACAGGGTCTCTGTTAGCTCTGGCTGTTAAGATCAGCCTGGCCTTGAACCCACAGAAATTCTCCTGCCTCTGTCTCTTGTGCTGGGATTAAAGACAAGTACCAGCCCAAGATGGTTCTACTTTTAGTAGTCAAGAGGGAAGAGGCAGGTGAATCAGTCTCTGAGTTGGAATCTAGCCTGGTCTACAGAGTTCCAGGACAGCAAGGACTACACAGAGAAACCCTGTCTTGAAAATACAAAATAAATAAGCATACAAACAAACAAACAAACAAGAAAACATAAAGATATGTACTACTATGCCTGGCTCAGCTTTTCTTCCTCTTCTTCCTCTTCTGTTTCCTTTTCTTTAAAAAAAAGATTTATTTATGTATTTTATGTGTATGAGTGTTCTTTTTGCATGTATACATTCATGCCAGAAGACAGCACCAAGATCACATTATAGACCATTGTGAGCCACCATGTGGTTGCTGGGAATTGAACTCAGGACCTCTGGAAGAACAACCAGTGTTCTTCCAGCTTTTCTTCTTGATCTCTTTCTCTTTGTGTATGCATTCTGGTAGCCTGCTCTTTTTGTTATAGCACCATTTTAGGTGGTTTTCTGGTGACTGAGGGATGGTACACCACTCCTGCCTTTAGTGCTTTGCAAATGTAGCCGTTCAGTTTCTAAGTTGATTCTAGCCTAATACACTTAATTTAGTGCTCCAGTACTTCCTCAGAAAATATATAAATTCTTGGTTTGTTTTTCTGGGGACTGGGGGAGAATGGGGCAGGGTCTCCATCTCTAGCCTAGGCTAACCTGGAGCTCATAGCTCTACAGTGTTAGGATTATATAAATCAGTATGTGGCCTATAAAATAGCTCTTATAATATTAATCACATAACCGGAGGTTTGAGTCCTGAACTGGGAATAATACACTGCTGAAATCTAACAGTTCTTTTTTGTAGTGTCATTACGATCCAGGTTTTCAGTTTCCAGTTGCCCTGTGGCTTGGTTCGTCTAGTGCTGAGGCCACTGGGGAGACCACCAGGCAAGCGATCATTTGCCTTAGAGAGGAATGTGATCCTGATTATCCATGCCTGAACCGGAGGATTAAGTAGATTAAAAGAAATCGGTTAGTAATCCAGAAGCTTTATTTTAAACTACAGTGTATCCACATTCCATGTCCATGTTCCTGGGCAGTGCTAATGACTAAGAATATTTTCTAACTGTATTCTATTTACAAACTGTATTCTTCCTGTTGCTTGAAGTAAGGAGAGTTGGGAAGTAGGGAAAAGATGGGAGGCATTCAAGTAGTTTGATGACCAACCTGCATTGCCCACATAATTTGGTGCTGACTGTGGTCAACCACAGTGATCCTTAGACTGAAGACCAGAATTCCATGAATTCCTTACCTGCTGAGCCACTTAGACATTTTCAGTGGCTGTCAACAAGAGGTCAAAACTCTATTTGGACACATTTTTATATTACCAGTTTAAACAATTGAGATTTTCAGATCTGAACAACTGACATTTAAGATGATCAGAATTATAAATATAATCAAAGTTGGAGTTTGCTTCATTTAAAATAATCTATGGCAGTTTTCATAGAAATAAATATCCTGAAGGCCTACCTGCCTGTCACCTGAAGTATGAGAGATACTCCCACGCCCCAGGCAAGGTCTCAGTGTGGAGCTCAGGTTGGCCTGCCTTGTGATCCTTCCGCCTTAGCTTCTGGTTGAGAGATGTTTTTTTTGTTTTGTTTTGAGACAGGGTTTCTCTGTGTAGTCCTGGCTGTCCTGGAACTCACTCTGTAGACCAGGCTGGCCTTGAACTCAAATCTGCCTGTTTCTGCCTCCCAAGTGCTGGGATTAAAGGCGTGCGGCACCACTGCCCGGCTTGAGAGATTTTTTTAAGGCCAGGTCAACACACTACCTCACACAGATTTCATATAATAGCTCGATAATTTCCATCAATTAGTTGACGTAGCGTTTAAAGTTACTGGCTTTGCAGTGTTAGGAATGGAATCCAGGGCTGTCTGTGTGCTGGGCAAACCCTCTAATGCTAAGCCACACCCTCACTTCCATATTATTCTTGTTTTTCTTTGAAGCTGGATCTTACGGTTTAGCTACGGTTGTCCCCAGAGTCAGGATGACCTTCTCCCCTGCCTGGGTACCACCACACCCAGTTCATTATTAACTCATGCTGTGTGACTTCACCTTTACTCTAGTATTTTTATTTTGTGTTATTGAATATGGACCCAAGGCCTCATGCACACTGACCTCAGTGAGGTGGTGGTAGTGTGGTAGTGGTGGTGTTTGGAGACAGTCTTGCTATGTAGACCTGGCAGACCTAGCTGCTACTCTGTGGCCCAGGCTGGCTGAAGTTTGAGCATTTTTCCTTTGTTAATCTCTGTAGTCCTGGGATTGCAACAGCACTTGCCTAGTGAGTACTGAGGACTGAACCCAGGGCCTCGTGAGTGCTGGGTAAGCAGCCTACCAAGTGAGTCACTGGCCTGTATTTTGTTTTCGTTAGAGACATCTCAGGTAGCTTAGGCTGGCCTCTAACTGCTGCTGAACCTACCCTCAAGCCTCTGATCCTCCTGCCTCTACCTCTGTTGGCTGGCATTACTGATGCCACTACGCCTAGCACAAGCTTCCTCTTATGGCCTTTGTCTCTTAAAGATCTGTCTGTCCATATAGCATATTAGAAAAACTCCCAAGTGTCTCCTGCTGTGTATGAGACTAGGCAGACTAATAATAACAAATGTTTATTGGATGCTTACTTACATGTCAGGCTTGCTAAGTGCTTTCTGTAATTTTTATAACAACTCTAATGAAGGTACTGATGACATCACCACCGAGGAAACTGGAATTGTAGTAAGTTACATGTCAAACGGAGCAAAGTTTTTGACAGTAGAGTCAGAGGTAAGAAAAATAATTGTTTTATGTGTGTGGCTTTTTTATCATTTATTTTTATTTCATTTGCACAGGTGTTTTGCCTGCATGTATGTCTGTGTGTAGGATCCACTGAAATTGGAGTTACATTGAGACAGTTGTGAGCTGCCTTGTGGGATTGGGAATTGAACCTGAGACCTCCAGTAGAGAAGCGCTCTTAATCACTGACTCATCTCTCCAGCCTGTGTATGGATGTTTTGCCTACATGTGTGTCTGTGAATCACTCGTGTGCCTGGTAACCAAGGAAGCAAGAAGAGGGGATTGGATTCCCTGGGATTGGAGTTACAGACAGTTGTGAGCCATGCAGGTGCTGAGAATCAAACTCAGGTTCAACAGAAGGGGAGTGTTCTTAATTGCTGAGCAATCTCTCCAGGTCTGAGAGTCAAATTAAAAAGTATTTATTTAAGTGTATGAGTGTTTTGCCTGCATCTGTGTCTGTATCACATGTGTGCCTTTTGCCCGTGGAGGCCAGAAGAAGGTTCTGGTGTTACAGGTGGTTGGGAGCTGCCATATGGGTGATGGGAATTGATCCTGGGTTCTCTGGAAGAGGAGCTAGTGCTCGTAATCTCTGAGCCATCTACCTAGCCCCATGAGAGGCAGGTTTTTACTCTAGGTCTGTTTGATTTTCTGCTCTTCTGCCCCAAGTAGCTAGGTATGTAGTCCAGACTGGTCTGATGTTCTTCCCACACCAGGCCATCCACATCTTCATCATCATCACCATGGCTGTGCTTGTTTTAAACCTAGGGCTTCATGCATGTTAGGCAAACGTGCTACCACTGAGTTACAGCCTCAGGTCTTAAATTTGGTTTGTTTTGTGTTTTGAAAGTCAGTGCCAGCCAGGTGGTGGTAGCGCACGCCTTTAATCCCAGCACTTGGGAGGCCGAGGCAGGCGGATTTCTTAGTTGGAGGCCAGCCTGGTCTACCGAGTGAGTTCCAGGATAGCCAGGGCTACACAGAGAAACCCTGTCTCAAAAAACCTAAAAAAAAAAAAAAAAAAAAAAGTCAATGTCTCACTGTAGCCTAGGCTGTCCTGGAACTTGGGGTAATCCTCTATCCTTAGTCTCCTAAATGGTGGCATTATAGGTGCAAGGTGCCATACCCATTCTTGTTTGTTTATTTAGTTTTTTTTTTTTAATACAAAAGATTTCATTATCTAGCCCTGGCTGTCCTGGAGCTCTCTACATAGGCAAGGGTGGTTTGAGACTCTCAGAGACCTGCCTCTGGAGAGCTGAGGTTGAAAGGCATGCACCACCACACCCTGGCCATTTATTTGTTTGTTGTGGTATTTTCCTGGTAACCTTTGTAGCAGCTCTATACTTCTTGGTTTGTTTTCACGTATAATTTATCCCAGAATACCTCCGAATAAGTCCTACAGACCCAGGGTTTTGTGCATGCTAGATCAGTGCTCTGCCACTGAGCCATTCCATGCCTCCCCTCATTTATTTATTTATTTATTTATTTATTTATTTATTTATTTAAATGACTAGCAAGGAAGTTTAATGACCCAAGTGTGGTAGCTTATTCCTGCAGTTCCAGTTATGGCTTAGTCATGAGTTCCAGGCCAGCCAAAGCTACATAGATAGTGAGACCATGCCATCACCACCCTCTGCAAATAAAAACCTCCTAATCTTAGATGTATTATGTTAGCATAGTTAAATACGTGTGCAGATCAATGAACGGGTTTTGACTCAGAAGGCCTTGAGTAGTAGTTGTTTTCTTGTTTTGTTTTGTTTTTGCTATGCTGGGCTGCCAGTTGTGGATGATTTAGACTTTCCTGAGCTTAATCTTAAAAGGTTCTGAGCATAGAGGAAGGAAACAGATTTGTTACTGAATACATAAACCAATGAAATACAGTCGACAGGCCCTGAAATGTAATTGATAAATCATTTACTTTAAAAGTTACTGAGTAATGCTGGTGCTCGCCTTTAATCCAAGGACCCTGGAAGCAGAGGCAGGCAGATCTCTGTGAGTTCAAGGCCAGCCTGACCTACAGAGTGAGCTCCAGGACAGCCAGGGCTATACAGAGAGACCAAAACAACAACAACAAAGCCAACACTTGCATCACTTGCATTGTTAGATCTTTTTTCTTCCTTTTATTCATGTTTCCAAAAGGAGAGGATGTGCTAACACCGTATCTGTCATCAATAGTAGTTAGGCCCATAAAGGGGTTTCTTTTTCTTTACTGTTTTTATTTTAAAGATTTATTTTTATCATTTGAAATTATGTGTGTGTACCTGTTTGTATGTGGGTGTGTGTATGTGAGCACAAGTGATTGTGGAATGCAGAGACATTGGATCCCCTCGAGCTGGAGCTATGGATGATTCTGAGTACTGATGTTAATATATCTTTTTCTCAATCTATGTGGACGTTATTGCTCTATTGACTTAATCAAGCAGATAGACCTCATAATTGTGATTTGTTTATTTCTTTATTGTCAGTATTATTATTGATGATATTGGGTCTTTTGTAACACTGGGTTTCTTGTAGTCCAGGCTGGTCTCAAACTCTGTAATAGCTGAAATTTCCTCTGAGTTCCTGATTTTCCTGCTTCCACCTTGGAATTGAAAGTGGGCCTGTCCTGCCTGTCTTCTTTATTCATAGGAGATCTTCTAAAGGCTGCTTACAGTGTATCTTGGAACAGTGGTTCTCAATTGAATATCAAATATTTGCATTACAGTTCATAACAGAAAAATTTCAGTCATGAAGTGACAAAGAAATAATTGATGGTTGGGGTCACCACAGCATGAGAACTATATTAAAGGGTCACAGCATTAGGAAGGCTGAGAACTCCTGCTTTGAAAGAAATAACTGCAGAAATGATTGGTTTTGACAGGACCACATTCTGCAGCCCAGGGTAGTGTTAAACTTCCTGTTCTTCCAATTCTGTATCCCAAGTGATTTGTTCTTAAGTATGTAACATGAACCCCAGCAGAAATGCAGAAATTAAAGTGTTTTTTTTTTAAAGATTTTACTTATTTGTATGTGTCTGCATGAGTGAATTGGACTCTAGTTTTCATGGTTTCACACAACTCCTCTTAACCACATCATCTCTCTAGCCCAGAAATTAAGATTTCCTTCTGATTATCTGTATTTCATTTGCTCAAGGTGCTAGCTCACATGTATGAGCAAAGGAGAAAAAATATAAATGTGTCTGTGTACATAGACATTAAATAAGTAACTAGATGTACTAAAGAAAGTGTGGGGCAGTATTACCTTGTTCTTTTTTTGTTTTGTTTTGTTCTGTTTTTTGTTTTGGCTTTTCGGGACAGGGTTTCTCTGTGTAGCCCTGGCTGTCCTGGAACTCACTCTGTAGACCAGGCTGGCCTCAGAAATCCGCCTGTCTTGGCCTCCCAAGTGCTGGGATTAAAGGCGTGCACCACCACTGCCCAGCACAGTATTACCTTGTGTGTAAATGATCTGACCATAGCGGATGCCTTTCCAACAGGACATGCTCTGTTGGTGACTCAACTGATGAGGGAGGGTATCGTTCCAAGGGGTTTCTTGGTATATGAATGAGTTAAAGACTTTCTGCAAATCACAGCACACAGTTGCTGCATTTGGAGCTTCATTTCACAGTAGAGAATAGAGGTGTAGAGGAAGCCTTGAGCTGTGCTGAAGGCTGCAGCTCTGTGGTGGGGGTGGGGTTGGGGGTGGGGGTGGCTCTCTTGGGTAGTGTGGCACCTTGCTCCAATCTTCCAGGCCCTTTCTGTAAATGATTTATTTTTCTTGGAATGAGTGTTCAGATATTCAACAAATATATCTTGGTATATTGGTTGATCATTAAGGTCCTAGGGTAGATTTACTTGTTTATCACATTTATTTTGGTGCTTGTGCGTGTTACTGAGAATGGAACAGCATGCGCCTCCACACACTCTGCCGCTGTGGTAGATCCCCAGCCCAATCTCTAACATTAGTTTACTTGATTTACTTTTAGTGATAGTGATCAGTCACTCAGGGGTCATGTCTGCCTCCTCCACTGACCTACACACTAGCCCCGTTTATTTTATTACTATACTTTAATGACATTTTCAAGTACTCATGAATGTATTTCACCAATACTAGATATACTTGTTGTGTTCTCTTAGTCCCCAGTTGCTGGGGTTCTCCCCTACCTCATCACTGGCCTCTCCCGCCCCTTTAAGAACAGTGGTGCAATTGTTTCTGGGCAGAGGTGGATGCTTTTTCCGGCAGAGGACTGGAGCTGTGGGTGTTCAGAGTTGTTGCCTTTTGGGGTCAGCTTTCCTTGCTGCCGTAGGGCAGAACTTTGAAGGTCTGATCTACTATGTCAAGCCAGGTCTGAATGTATTCTTTATTCTAAAGCTGGCATCAATGTCAATTTATCATGAGTTTTCTTTTATACATTTCTGTTAGCTAAAGAATTGGTTGTGGGAATGTCTGCTTCATCCACATACACTTTCAGCATTAGAGCATGTGAGTTTTTTTTCCTGTATTAACTGCTTCATGGAACATTTACTGAGAGGATGTGTTTATGCTGTGAAGCATTGGGGATACAAACGGATGAAAGTTCAAGAGAGATAGTTGACTGGGTGTGGTACATGCTGGTTACATGCACACCTTAAATACCATTACTCAGGAGGCAGAAGCAGGTGTGTCCCTAAATTCAAGGCAAGCCTGGTTTACATAGTGAGACCCTACCTTAAAAAGTTTTATGGACTGGAGGGATGGTTCAGTGGTTAAGAGCACTAGTTTGTCTTCCAGAAGACCTGGATTTGATTCCCAGTGCCTACATGGCAGCTCACAACAGCCTGTAACTCCAGATTTGGGGGATTCCCACACCCTCTTCTGATCTCCTTGGCACCTGGTACACAAACGTACATGCAGGCAAAACAACACATAAGTACATAAAAATAAAAAGTTTGCCGGGCAGTGGTGGCACAAGCCTTTAATCCCAGCACTTGGGAGGCAGAGGCACGCAGATTTCTGAGTTCAAGGCCAGCCTGATCTACAGAGTGAGTTCCAGGACAGCCAGGGCTACATAGAGAAACCCTGTCTTCAAAATCAAAACAAAACAAAACAACAAAAACAAAAAAAGTTTTAGCCAAGCATGGTGGAGCCTGCCTACAACTCTAGCACTTGGGTGGTAGAGGCCAGAGGATCAGGAGTTGATCCCTAGAGTTGAGGCCAGCCCAGGACGCATGAAACCCTGTTATAAAAACCCTCACAAACATTTTCTGCCGTAGTTTAAGACAGTCTTACTATGAGATCCTGCTTGATCCATAATTCCCTATGTGTAGACTAGGCTAGCTTCAAACTCAGAGAGCTGTCTCTGCCTCCTGAATTCTGGGATTAAAGGTGTGCATAACCATGGTTGGCCAAAAAAGTTGTAATGTAAAAATTTGGGTTTATTATTTTTATATCCGTGTTTTATTAAGATATTACTTACTAAAAAATTAAGCTATTAATTACTAACAATAATTTTAATGGAGCAGAGAGTACAACCCAATAGTAGAGTTCTTAATTGCTGTATTCAAGGCCCTGGGTAGGACTACAAAATAGAGCAAGAAAAAAATTAGTAACATTTTTCTTCTTTTAAGGCAGGATCTCATTGTAACCATGGTGGGCCTGGGACTTGCTTTGTAGACCAGGCTGGCCTCAGGCTTGCAGTGACCCCCTTCCTGCCTCTGGAAGGCAGGACAGCAGGCTTTTAACACTATGTTTTGCAGTTAAGGTAAATACTAAAATTTTAATTACAATTCAGTAAATATCAGTTGATAGAGCCTATATCATAAACAAGTTTCTTGGGTCCTAAATTTATCTCTTTAATTTTGAAATAGGGCTCCCTATATCTCTCAGGTCTCAAACACACCACAGGAGCCCCAGCCTCCTGAGGACTGAGGTTATAGTTGTGGCCACCACCTCTGGCTTCTTGCTCCTTTGACTACTAACCCCTTTTATTCAGCATAGAGTGTGCTGCTTGAGCTTTCTCTTTGGACTTCTTTTTATCCAAGACAGTTTTGTGTGGCCTCTAGTATATAAACATATAAAATAGTTCTACAAATCAAAGATTTATTCATAGTAATAAGTTTATTTTAAAATAATTCTTTGGTATATACTTATGTTTTAAAGATAAAATAAAAATTCATACTAACAGATAGATGTAATTGCTAATTTTTAATGTCAGAAGTATGTACAGAGTCAGCAACTCAAAAAACGACTTTAAAAATCACCCCCTCCCTCTTGACATGTGAAAAATGTACTCTGGTGATAGGTACCTAAATAGAAGTTTTGTTTTTTTAAACAGGACTATCCTAGAACTCTGTGTAGACCAGACTAGTCTCAAACTCAGATCCACCTGCCTCTGCCTCTCAGTGCTGGGATTAAAGGCGTGTGTTAGCAGAATAACATTTTAACACAAGCTAAAGATACACTAAATCGGTACTTACATGCTGAGGAGTAACAGGAGGAAATAATAACCAAACGTGTTTGCCTTGCATGATGAAATCATTAGCTTACAAGAGCAGAAAGCCTTGTATGTACGGGGAAGAATTCATAACGTGCAGGAGCTGCAGGAGCTGCAGGAGCTGAGACCGTTGAGGTGGCCTGATGACAGCCAGTGCATTGACAGCACTCTTGTTGCTTTCAGAAAGAACCAAGGTTGCAGCATTCTGGTGCAGTGCAGTACAAGCTGCAGAAATGCAGCGATCCCTTAGGTCATTTCCAATTAATACTTGGTGGTTCCATGTTCATAAACATTTTACTGTTGCCTCAGAAAAAGCCTGTATGGAGCCATAACCCCCAGTTTAAGAAACCAGTGGGTTCTAGAGGCTGGAGAGATGGCTGAGCAGTTAAGAGCAGTGGTTGTTCTTCCAGAGGACCCTGGTTCAATTCCCAGCACCCACATGGCACCTCACACCTGTCTGTAACTCCAGTCCCAGGGCTTCTGACACCCTCACACAGATAGTCATGGCCTTTAAAACACCAATGAGCATAAGATAAAAACATTTTAGTTTTGTACATATGTATGTGTATGTATACTCATGCACTAATACACACACACACACACACACACACACACACACACACACACACTGAGTTCTAGAGAATTTTGTTAAAATCTTATTCCCAGCTTCCTATGTTTAAAAATAGGTAAATTTTAGTTTATTGTAGTAAGCAGGCTCCATCTCATATGCTGAATTAGACAAAAGTAAGAGGGGATGGGGACCGTTTGTGTTTGTGGCATATGTGTGTCCATCCTCATTTTTATTCAGATATGTGTACATGAGGAGGTCAGAGTCACTGTAGGCTACGCGAGGCTCTGCTTTCAGAAACTGAGAGGAAGGGAGAGCATGTAAAGAAAATGTGGAAGCCGAGGTTGGGAGCCACTTGGGATGCCGAGGCAGGAAGACTGAGCTAAAGGCGTCAAGCCCAGCCTTGGCTGTGGATTACAGACTGTAAAAGGACTGCAGGGATAAATAGCCAGTTGGTAGGCGCTGGGGTCAGTCTGACTTGTTGTTTTTTTTTGGCATAGGGTCTCATGTAGCTCAGACTGGTTCCAGATTGACTATGTAATTGAGGATGATATTGAAATTATAATTCCCTTCCTTCGACATTTTAAGTTCTATGATTACAGGTGTATTGTACCAGGCTGGGCAAATAATCCTTGTCCACTTAATAGACGTATAGAGTTAGTGTCTTTTTTTTTCTTTTAAGATAGGATCTCACTGTGTAGACCAGGCTGGCCTCAAATTCAGAGATTTGATTATCTCTGCCTTGAGGTACTGGGATTAAAGACTTATGCCACCAAATCTTGAATTAATGTCTTGAGTGTGTCTGACACCATGGGCATGTCATCTGCATAGTAGTTACATAGGGCTCCTTACTTGAGGAGCTGAGCTTAATCTAATGCTAAGCCATCTTCTTTCTGTCTTGAACTTCTTAATTTTTGAATGAGTAATCCTGTATCCATTGATTCATTCATTTTGAGACCGGGTCTTGAATCTGTAGCCCTTACTGGCCTCAGACTCACAGAGATGTATGTCCTCCTGCCTCCTGGGTTATACGATTAAAGGTGTGAGCCACCATGCCTGGTTTACTTACTAAAAATTTTTAAATTTCATTTTCAGTTAGATCTTCGCCTGTCGTTAGGTATGTGCACATGAATGCAGGTGCCTACAGAGGCCAGGGGTGTTTGATTTCCCCAGAGCTGGAGTTAGCTGTCTGGTGTTGGTACTGGGACTCAAACTTTTTGGGTTCTCTGGAAGAGCAATATTAAAAATGTTTTTCTCTAGCACTAAACATTCTTATAGGGATAAGAGATTGACATTTAGAATTAGCCAGTTGGACTGTGGTGATCACCACTGTGATGGTGTCCAGAGAATCCTAGTCAGTAGCCATTTGAGTGGATGCTGCCTTCCTCCATTATTAGGCTGACCTCAGGGTGTCGACCTGGTTGACATCAGTGTGAACACAGCTTTCACATCTTGTTTGAGCTGGTGCTTGGTTGGCCTTGACATCTTTGTCAAGTGTAAGTGTCATTATCATCTTCTCTCAGTGGTCAGAGGACACCTCATGGTGGCATGTTGGTTAAGCTTTCTTCTGCTGTGAGATGACTGTCAAGGCCTCTGGAGCTGTGGTGGTAATGGGCCAACAGAATAGGCACAGACAGGTGGACTCTTCAGTCTGTGTTCTTGTTCTCTACGCTTTGCTTTGGGTTCAGACATAGTTCCTTGTACAACCATCTTGAGAAAATAGTATTACATTTTGTTGTTGCTTTTAATTTTTAATTTTTATTTTTTATTTTTTGAGACAGGGTTTTACTGTATATCCCTGGCTGGCTTGAGGGTTCTTGGATTTTTATTTTATTCTACAATCTACAAAAATGATTTACTTAGATTTGATCTTGAATATGTAAACCCACTAGTAAATGTCCCAAAGCTGAGAACGTTGGAACGTAGATCCTAAACATAGTAAGAAGTTTCTAACCTTGGTAGACCTTTCAGCCAGTGTATTAAACTGCGTGTGGGTATAAACAGTCAAGTGACACAAAGGTAGTAAACATTTAACACTGTCTATTTTGATTAATACTTTCTGTCTTCAACCTTTTATTTTGCAGTACATCTTCTAATCTGAAAAAGTCTTCCATGAATACTTCACATTTAAAAATAAGTCATGTCATATATTCCTAGAAGACTGAAATGGGGGCTGTTATTTTGAGGTAAGTGTTCAATTTTGTAGATTTTATTTCTTAGTCTTTTACAAAGTTGAATGTAGAAATATGAATATTGGTTAGCTTCTAATTTTTTTCTAATCTCTTGAGACATGGTCTGTATTTTGTGTCCATAAACCTCACTTTAATGTAGACTGAGATTTAGGGTTGCTTAATTCAGAGGGGTTGTTTGTGTGCTTGCTTGCTTGCTTCTGTTTGATATTTTAGCCCAAGGTGCTCTGAAATTGACTGTAAAGCACAGGCTAGCCTGAAACGTGCTCTCCTTTGGTCTCCAGAGCACTGGGATCACAGTAGTGAGACACTATACTGCGTGAAGGTGATTTTTATTACTGTTGTTGGTTTTGGAGACAGAGTTGCTCTGTGTATCCCTGGCTATCCCTGAACTTGCTTTGTAGACTAGGCTAGCCTCAAACTCACAGAGCTACACCTACCTCTGCCTCCCAAGCACTGGTGCTTTGGTGTGCCTGGCTTATTATTGGCTTAAAGGTTTATCAGGTGACAGCATTGCTGAGAGCACAAAGTCATTCCTAGCTCAGATAACAAAAGCAAAGCAGACTGCTGTTATTAACCTATACGTCTGAACATTTAAAAAAAATTATGTGTATGAGTGCTTTGTCTGAATGTATGTCCATTGTGTGTGCAGTGTTTTCCAAGGCCAGAAAAAGGTGTCAGGTCCTCTGGTATTGGAGTTATAGCCAGTTGTGAGGTATATCAGGGTGGCAATTGGACTTGGGTCCTCTGGAAGAGCAGCAAGTGATCTTAACTCTGAGCTATTTGTCTAGCCACCAAGTTTGGACATTTCAGAAGCTGGATAATTTTTACTGATTCATTGCCCTTTTTTGGTGTATGACAGGACTGGGACATGAGGTGTGGGGAGTGCTCTGCCACACTATCCTAACTCTACTAATTTTTGTTGGTTTTTGTTTGTTTGTTTGTTTGTTTGTTTGTTTTTCGAGACAGGGTTTCTCTGTATAGCATGGGCTGTCCTGGAACTCACTCTGTAGACCAGGCTGGCCTCGAACTCAGAAATCCGCCTGCCTCTGCCTCCCAAGTGCTGGGATTAAAGGCGTGGGCCACCACCGCCCGGCCTAATTTTTTATTTTATGTGTATAGGTGTTTTACGTGCATGTATACCTGTGCAACACTTGCATGCTTGTTGCCTATGAAGGCCAGAAGAGGGCATCAGATCCCGTGGAATTGGAGTGATAGGCAGTTGTAAGTTTCTATGTAGATGCTGAAAATTAAGCCTGGGTCCTCTGGAAGAGTAGCTGGTGCTCTTAACCACAGAGTCATTTCTCCAGCCCCATTTATCTGTTTGTTTTGTTTTGTTTTTGAGACAGAGTCTCACTTTTGCTGTAGTTTTAATGGTCTGGAGCTAGCTTAGACTAGACTGGCTTCACACTCAAAGAAATCTGTCTCTGCCTTCTGAGTGTGGGGGTTAAAATTGTGCACCATTTATGCCTGGCTGACAGGTTTTTGAAGCAATCAAATTAGGGAAATTTTGAAGAATAATCAGAGTGAGTCAGGGAGAGTAATAAAACACATGATATGAAAGTGGAGGGGGGAATACCAGGAGCGGAAGGGAAGAATGATCAGTGTGGGTTGGGTTATTCATTTGAGATACAGGCTCATTTTGTACCCTAGGCTGGCCTCAGCCCAGGGCTGTTTTTCTGCCTCAGCTTCCAGAGTGCTGCAATGAGACATATATGCCACTGTGCCCATGAGCAGGGCTAATGTAGTTTTCTAGGCGCTACAGGTTTAATCCAGTATCGCACACATGCTAAGCACATGCTCCACCACTAAGGGCGCCTGCAGTGGAATGTAGCTATTAGGCTTTTCCTTGGTAAATGGCATATTTAAAGTTGTTTTGGTTTCTTTTTGTGGTTTTATTTTTTGTTTATTGAGACAGGGTCTCATGTAGCATAGTCTGGTCTCTAACTTTCTGTGTCTGAGTCTGACTTTGAATTCCTGATCTTTCTTACTCTACCTCCCAAGTGTTGGGATTAGAAGCCTATGTACTACCATGATTTTTTTTTTTTTTTGAGGTAGGAACCTCCTGTCTTAGCCTCCTAAGTGCTACGATTATAGGCAGGTAACTACCAAGCTTGGCATCGATCTGTGTTAATTTAAAAGGTTATGTTTTTTATGAACTAGTCAACAGAGTGGTCGGGTCTCAGCTTGCCTGCCAGAGTCTGGGGAAGCCGGTGTTGTGCCCGCAGCTCTGTTTCATTGCTCAGGGGCCCTTTTCATTAGTAGGCACTGGATGTTATGCAGTCGGAAATGATGTTCATAAAGATATTGAGTGTCCGTAGTTCTGGTCATTTGACAGTGCAGTGGCAATGTGCGTTTTGCTTTTACTCGGAACATAGCTGTTCAGATCGTCATGTAGTCTTCCATAGACAGTAAGGATACTATGAAAGCTGGGACTGTCTGCGTAGCATGACCTTTCAAAACTGTTGCCAGAATCTCTTTAGTCTTTTGATAGCCACACGATAGAGGAAGTAGTGGACAAAGGGCAGTATAAATGGCTGCCTTGTTCTCAGTCTAGTATTCTAGTGGAAGAGGGTGTCAAATAGTCATGCTATTACATATATATATGTTTATACGAAAGCTTAGGGTAAGAGCCTTAAACACTGTTATCATTATTATTATTGGGGTGAGAGATGGGGGAGGGAGGAAGGGAGAGAGCAAGCGCACTCATTATTCAGAGGACAGTTTGTTTAGTTGGTCCCTTCTTCCACCTTTGTATGGATTTCGGAGGTCTAACTGTGGTTGTCTTTCCTGCCACTGCTACTTTACGCTTTGCCTGCAGAATCCTGTCACCAGTCCAGGTTGGTTCGTTTTAGATTTATTTTATTTTCTACATATGAACATTTTGCTCTCCTGTGTAGTCTGTGTACCACATGTGTGCCTGATCAAAGGGTGTGGACTTCTCTGAAACTGCAGTTAGAGCCGGTTGTCAGCTGCCATGTAGGTGCTGGGAATTGAGCCTATGTCCTCTGTAAAAAGACATGCTCTTAACTGTTGAACCATCTTGCCAGCCTCAAAGAGGTGGTTTTTTATTTTTTAATATTATATGTGTATCTGTGTTCAACTGTGTGTGAACACATGTATGGGAGCTTGTAAGCCTGTTTGCACACATGCCAGCCAGAAGGTGACTTTGGATCTCCTCTTACCAGTCTTCACCTGTTCATCTGAAGCATAGCCTTTTCTTGAACCTCAGCTCACATTTTCACAGCTAGCCTGGAAGCCCCTGCGCCAGGCAGTCCTTCACACCTGCCCTCTGCAGAGCTGAGGTACTGGTAGACAGTAGTGCCCGACCTCTTGCATGGGTGCTGGGATCTGAACTCCAGCCCTCCTAATTAGTTAGGAAGTGCTCTTATCCTGGGAGACATCTTTCCAGCTCTGAAAGTTTACTGGTTTTATGCAAAATATGTAGGATCTATTTTATGTGTAATTTTATAAAATGGATAGTATAGATTGAGTTTCCTAATCTGAAGTGCTCTGTAATCCAGACTTCGTGTATGTGGTATTGTGAACCCAGAGCCATATAGGAGCTCAAGTACTATTAATAGTGTCGTGAGCAGCAGTCAGCAGGATACAAAGCCTTGCTATTATCCCTAATGGGTCTTCTGCCTTAAAATGTGGAGGTGAAGACAAAAGTTAGAACAAGCAGCTGGCCAGGTGGATTGTCGGAGTTTAGCGGGAACAATGCAGCTACACCAGCATCCAGCCCACAGGCTGAGTGACTAGAGAATGATGAGTTCCCATCACATGGCTCTTCATGCCAGGCCTTATATTTGCTGTCACTTGACAAAATATGCATGCACAAAAGGGGAAGGGGCTTAGAATTTAATTTTTTTTTAAGATTTATTTATTTATTTTGCTCTCTTCAGACACACCAGAAGAGGGCACTGGATCTCTTTACAGATGATTGTGAGCCAGCATGTGGTTGCTGGGAATTGAACTCAGATCCTTTGGAAGAGCAGTCAGTGCTCTTAACCATATCTCCAGCCCAGGCTTAGCATTTAAAATGCTCACTGTGCAAACAGCAAACTAGACCCTAGAACTCAGTAAATGCTGGGTGAACCTCTCACTCAGCTTGACTGTAATTCACACACTTGGAAGGTGGAGATAGGATCCCCTGAGTAAGGTATCTAGCTACACTGGCCACACTGTGAACTCTGGTACAACTGGGGAGACCCTGCCTCAGTGAATATGATGAAGAACAATGGGAGAAGACTTCGCCCCGGGCTCTGTATACACTCATAAGCACCTACCCTGGACAATACTAGCACTGGCCTCTCTTTCTCCCTTTCACAAGAGACATTTTACTGAACTTCGTTTAATTTCCTACTAAGGAAATACTAATGTTTTTATATCTTTATGATCTTGATGATCTTTACATGTCTAATTTTTCCTCCTTCTCTTTCTCCCTCCTTCCTCCCTTCCCTCCCTCTCTCTGTCCCTCCATCACTCCCTCCCTCTTTGTTCTTTTTCTGTTTTTGGAGACAGTCTCAACTGTGTAGCCCCAGCTGGCTTTGGACTACGCTATCCTTAAACTCACAGAGATCCACCTGCTTCTGCCTCCTGAGTACTGGTATGTATCACCATTTCCAGTGGCTTTGATTTTATTTTGTTGTTGGTGGTGGTTTTTTGTTTGTTTGTTTTTGAGACAGAGTCCTACTTTGTAACCTGGCTGGCCTGGAATTTATTTGTTGCTTGGAACTAGCAGTGACAGTCCCTTCTCAGCCTCCTGAGTCACTATGCCTGTCTCTAATCATATTTTAACTGTTATTTATAGTTAAGTAAATTCAGTCTCATGGTATGTGTCTTTTTGCTATTTTCTCCTCCCCCTACTCCTACTTTTTTAAAATCGAGACAGTGTCTCATTATTTCAAACTGGCCTGAAACTGAGTAGCAATTCTTCTGTCTCTGCCCACTGATTACTATGGATACAGATGTGAGCTCCCATGCCTGGCCCTTTTTGTTTCTGTTAACCGTGTTTGTGAGGTTCATTAATGGTGGTGTATATAGTTGTATTTAATTATGTTTCCATATTGTAAATTTCAGTACAGTTTCTTGTTCTATTAATATATGATTGAGTTGAGACTTCTTTTGGTTATTATGAAAAATTTTAGCTTAAATGTTCATGTACCTCTGATATCCTTGGATAAGAGTAGCACAGAATAAAGGACAGTGGAGCTTTTGATGTTCTGTTTGGAAAAGATTAGCGTTTGTTCACCTTCTAACAGTGTTCTGTGAATATCAGAGGATTTTGTTTCTTTGTTTTGGGTTTTTATTTTGAGACAGACACTGTAGCTTTGCTCACTCAGCTTTCCTCCCCCCTTTCCCATGCTGGCTTGATTGCAGTTTTAATCCTCATTTCTTTGGTGAATAATTACATTAAGCATTCTTACCTGTATGCTTTTGGATTATTTGGGCTTTTGTAAATTTCTACTTGTTGTGATTTTTATGTTAGATTCATATTTTTTTGGATTCATATTTCTTATATATCCCTTTCATATTGGAACTTATCAATAGTATAAATTGTAAGCTTTGGCTCATAACCAATTGAAGTTAGGGTTATTTATTTATTTATTTATGGTTTTTCCAGACAGGATTTCTCTGTGTAGTCCTGGCTGTCCTGGAACTCACTCTGTAGACCAGGCTGGCCTCGAACTCAGAAATCTGCCTGCCTCTGCCTCCCAAGTGCTGGGATTAAAGGCGTGTGCCACCACTGCCTGGCAAAACAGTTTTTGTGTTTCTTTTTGTTCGTTTGTTTTATTTTTATTTTTATTTATATGAGTACACTGTAGCTGTCTTAAGATCCCATTACAGATGGTTGTGAGCCACCATGTGGTTGCTGGGAATTGAACTCAGGACCTCTGGAAGAGCAATTAGTGCTCTTAACCACTGAGCTATCTCTCCAGCAAAGTTAGGGTTTTGATTAAGCTATATTTCTATTCCTAAACCGTGCTTTGTTTAATCGTTTTGTACTCACCTATTGAATATTTTTCATTCTAATCCTGGTCGTGTACATCAAGGGAAACAGCATGTACTCAGCCTGTTGCTGACATTCTGCACCTGTTCTCTGGCTTCCTGAGTTCCAGTCTTAAAGGTCTTGCATTTCTTAGAATAAGGCTTCTGATGCCCTTTTTCTCTGCCTAGTTTCATGTCTGCCTTAAGTCAGATTCATATTCATTGCGTCTCTGCAGCTGTTTGTGAAAACAGTAATTCTCAGAAGGTGCTAAAATGGGGAGAGCCATCACTGTGTGGTTTCCATGGGCAGTGGGTGCTCTAAAAGCAGTGTGCAAAATAATCAGCAGAGAGAAAAGCTGGAGTCTGAAGAGAGGGCCTTGCTGGATTCATGGAGGCAGTCTTGTCACTGTTCTTCAGGATTCTGTTTCCTGTTTGAACAGAGAAGGAAAAAATTTGACAGTGAACTACCTGTGACTAATAATACTGAGTTTTAATTGTAGCCTTCCAATTGTGTGTATTTGACTAGTGAAGATCAATTGTAAGAGACTGAAAACGAATAATGACCCAAATGCAGTAGATGCTACTTGTGTTTTCATTTACAAAGCAGTTGTTGGTACAGAGTGATTTCTTTATTCCACCCTGTGGGAGCTATCTGTCATTGTTGTAAGGAGAATGACATGTCGCAGATTATCATCCTGCAGATCCCTGTTCTGAGTTTGGCACAGGCATTTCCACTTATTCCAGTGGAGAGACCTTCATATATAGCACTGACTGCACAGGAAGCAGGAATGAATGGCTTACCTGATGGCCCACCACAATTCCAAGTCTGTCACAGTGACATTGGTGTAGTTATCCTATTTCTTAGGCCTCAATCTCTGTCCTGTGAGGTGTCCTGTCCTCCTGTTCCTCTCCGCCACCCCCAATATTTGGATTAAGGGTGTGCACCACCATAGACCTCAGTTTTAAAATTTAAGATACAGAATCCATACTTCAGGGGTGGTGAGGCAGGCTCAGTAGGTGAAGGAAGCCTGAGAACCTGAGTTTGATCCCTGGGACCAACATAGTGGAGGAAGAAAATCAACTCTCATGGGTTCTCCTCTTTTACACACGTGATGTAATGTACATGTCTGCCCTTCCCCCATTTGCTCACACAAAACAAGCACAAAAAGTAGGGAAAGGATATTTAAGAATCCTTATTCTTGGCTGGACAGTGGTGGCGCATGTCTTTAATCCCAGCACGTGGGAGGCAGAGACAGGCAGATTTCTGACTTCGAGGCCAGCCTGGTCTACAGAGTGAGTTCCAGGACAGTTAGGGCTACACTGAGAAACCCTGTCTTGGAAAGAAAAAAAAAAGGAAAAAAGAAAAAGGAAAAAAAGAAAAAGAAAAATTCTCAAGATTTACAGCAGTGAGCTTTTCCTTAGTGTTGAAAGCCAAGTGTTTCCCAGCATCTCCACCCACATCCCATGGTATAGAAATTTATAAGTTCCTTACAAGTTCCACCAATATTCCTTGTAGAAACTCAGGCTGTAACAAGTGGTCTGCTAGCTCTGTTACCACAGTCAGGGTTTTGAAATTCACTAGCCTTCTCCAGATCCTAGATGCAGGCTTTATCATGGAGCCAGGCATGGCAGACCATCCTGTAGTCCCAGTACTCAGGGGGCTGAGGCAGGAGGACTGCTGCCAGTTTGAGGCTAGCTAGGAATGCACACTAAGACACTGTCTAAAAAGAGAATATACACTGGGCAGTGGTGGTACATGCCTTTAATCCCAGCACTTGGGAGGCAGAGGCAGGTGGATTTCTGAGTTTGAGGTCAGCCTGGTCTTCAGAGTGAGTTCCACTGAGCCCCCCTTAATGAATGAGTTCCAGGACAGCCCGGGCTATACAGAGAAACCCTGTCTCAAAAAACAACAACAACAACAAAAAACAAAAAGAAGAAGGAGGAGGAGGAGGAGGAGGAAGAAGAGGAGGAGGAGGAAAGAAAGAAAGAAAATACAGAAACAAGGCTTCATTATGATTCTATAGCAAATGGAAGTTATTACATGTAATAGTTCTGAGGTTATGAATTTGTGCAAGTTGGCAAACATATTATTAGTACCATAGCTGGTTCTGAACTATTAAGTTAAGAACTTGTTTAAATAGTCTGTTCTTTAGGAAGCATAACTGTTTGGTTTATTTACTTATTTGCTTATTTGTTTATTCTTTATTTACTTATATTTTAGTTTTTGACACAGGGTCTCAACTATATAGCCCCAGCTTGCCTAGAATTCACTGTGCTGACAAGGCTGGCCTCCCACTTGCCTCTGCCTCTGGAATGCTGGGATTAATGCTATGCACAGCCACACACACTCGTATGTACACGTGCATGCACACACATGCATACACGAGGGCAGAGGCCAGAGGGGGGTGAGGGGGAGATTGACTCTCGGTTCCATGCAAACTACACTGATTCCTTCAGAGGATTGTACCTCCACTGACCTGCCATGCTTGCTCCCAACAGCCCTTCTACTTCACCGTATCATTCACCTTCTTGGGAAGTTCAAACAAATGCTCTATAGTCCTTCCCAGTAGTCACCCTGATCCTTGTGGTTGAGTGGACATCACTGCAATGAGCCATTTCAGCTCTATCTACTTTTCCATACTTCTTCATATAAGGAATGCTGTCCGGTAGAGGTGCAGCAGACCAGACGTGCAGTCATACGTGCAGACATACGTGCTCTGGTGCAAGTGAGACGCAGACTGCTTGGTGCCTTATTTTTAAATTTTATTTTTTATATGTGTGGATGAATGTCGCTGTTACTATATGTATATAGTGCCCACAGAGGCCAGAAGAGGGCATTAGATCCCAGGGAATGGAGAAACAAGGTTGTGAGCTGTCACCATGTGGGTGCTAGAAATTAAACCCAGGTCCTCTCAAAGAGCAGCCAGTGCTCTTAACCACTGAGCCACCTCTCCAGTCCCAGTGTTTTATTTTTTAGATCTTATCTTCCCTCAATCCACTGTGCAGTGTGCCTTTAACAGGGTGATTATTTAGTAAATTGTAATTGAACTCAGGGCCTTATCTTGCTAGATAGGCATTCGACCTCTGAGCTGTATCACTAGCCTCTCTCCTCCCCTTTGCTCAGTGCCTTCCACTAAATGAGCTTGTGTCCTCTAAAGAGAACAGACAGCACACGGAGACTCCACTGACAGATACCTCTTTATTATTTTTAGTTCCCTACTCTATTTTTGCTGTCAGTTATAAGGGAGAAACAAGCTATTCACAAAACTCATTTTGTTATTCATGGCCAGATATCTTAAAAGGAAAATTGGTCACCAAGGGCACAATCAGAACAGATAAATACTGTGCAAACCAAAGTTAAACCATATACTAAAGAGTAGTAAGTCTTGAAGTGGCTGTGGATAAAACCAGTGTGGGTAGCATGCTCTTTTACATTGTGTGTATATTCTCACTTATTTTCCAAACGACAGCAAATAGTTAAGAGGTCCAGAGCCTGTAGTAGAGCCTTTCCTACAGCTGAAGCTATTTAAAATTCTTCCCCTGTTGCTGTTTGCCGTCCAGATGGCTGTCTGGCCCTGGTTCAGTGCCTAGATGTGAGGCGGATGGTTACTCACTAGCACCGCCACACACGTGTACAGTTGGCACATGACTCACTCCCACAGCACTTACGTGTGAGTATCTTCTGCTACACAGAGTCCTTGCTGACTGTCATGGTACTTACGAGTAAGAACCATGGTGGGGATACACCCAGAGGGGCTCCCACCTGCTCAGAGAAGGGGAAGGGGGTTGGAGAAGGATTGTGGTAAGGGCTGATGGGAAGGGGGTCAGTGAGCAGGATGTAAAATGAATAATTAAAAAGAAGAAAGAACCAGAAATCCTTGGAAGATTTGCTGACATTCAAAAGAGCCCACCAGTAATAGTAATTGTTACGGTAATAGTAATAGTAATTGCTAATAGTAATTGCCTGTCACACACAGCCTGTGGCGTAAGGAACAGAAACCAACCAGCACGTAGACACGAAAACCTCTGGGTAGTTTCCTTTTATATACTTTCCTTTTATACTGATCAAGATTTTTCTAGCCTTTTGGGGTTGTTTTGTCCCATATAACCAGCTCGTCATGGTGGCATATACTTCTAATCTTGGGAGGCAGAGGCGAGCAGATCTTTGTTGAGTTCCAGGACAGCCAGGGCTATGTAGAGAGACCTTGTGTCAAACCCAACCCAACCCAACCCAACCCAACCCAACCCAACCCAACCCAAAAGTGACAATCATAGAATTAAAAACTCAATATGTGAGGTTTTAGTTTTCGTTGTTGATGTTGTCGTTTTTCTGAGACAGGTCTCTTTGTAGTTCAAGCTGGCCTTGAACTCACAGAGATCCACCTATATCTGCCTCCCAAGTGGCAGCACCACTTGGTGGCTGCACCACCAAGCCAAGCTCTGCTTTTTGCTCTCCCCCTCCTTCCTTCCTTCCCTTCTTTCCTTCTTCCCTCCTTCCCTCCCTTTCTTCTTTCTTTTTCCTGAGACAGGGTTTCTCTGTGTAGTCCTGGCCTGGACTTGCTTTATAGAGCAGGCTGGCCTCAAGCTCACAGAGATCCACTTGCCTCTGCCTCTGCCTCCCTCGTGAGTCTTTTTTGTTGTTGTTGTTTTTTCGAGACAGGGTTTCTCTGTGTAGTCCTGGCTGTCCTGGAACTCACTCTGTAGACCAGGCTGGCCTCGAACTCAGAAATCCGCCTGCCTCTGCCTCCCAAGCGCTGGGATTAAAGGCGTGCACCACCACTGCCCGGCCGCCTCGTAAGTTTTAGGATTAGAGAGGTGCCCCAGCACTTCTGGCTCTCTCTGCTTCTTAATTAAACCCACTTGGACTCTCCTCATTGTCTCCTCAGCTTCCCTCTTCTAGGACCCATGTGGCCCCTTACGCCAGTCAGGGTGTGGTACGCTGTAGGAACAGTGGCAGCTAAACACTTGGAGGTTTGAGGTTTGTTTTGGAAATACTTAAGCAAACTGTAGTAGATGATGTTTGTGTTTGGACTTAGGTCCCTGTTGTCTGTGTCTTTTATCTGTACAGACCTAGCTGAGCATACTAGCAGCTTCATGGCCATGGCTGCTTTAAATTCTGTGATTTGGCTTACAGATTAACAACTTACTCTTGTTACATGGCTTTTTATTCACAAATAGGAAAACATAATGAATACTTGTCCCTTAGACGCGTACTAAGGGAAGACCTGGGTCACACACAAGGCAGAGTTTCTGGGATGTACACAAGCAGCAGGAGTGGCCCTGCTGTTTATATGCACAAGACAAAGTGCCCTGGTAATGGAGGAAGACTGCAGTAGCAGCCCATTCCACTCCTAAACTAAGCATTTGTACCAGCATCACCCTGGGTTCTAAGCAGTTGCACAGCAGTTATGGAAATTGTGTTTGTTTTGGTCAGGAGGAATTTCATTTTAAAGTACACCCCTCATTTGGCCGTTCTTTACTGTGTATGTGGGTGTTAACAGTGTACATGAGTAGATTCATTCCACTGTCACTCAGGTTTTGGGAACAAGCTCAGGTTGCCATGCTTGCACAGCAAATTCCTTGCCCTGCTGAGCCCTCTTGCTGTCTTATAATTCTGGCCACTTGTTTGAACTGATTTTGAACTGTTAATCCACAGTGAACACTACTGCTCTTCTTCAGAGTGACACTCCTGCCCTTGATCCCAAAGGAATGATAACACAGCAGAAGCAGTGAAATTCAGATTAGAGAAAGAAAACTGTTGTAAATGAAGTAAAAATGCCCTTGCTGAGACAGCATCCCATTACCAGATTGTTACCCAAGAAACTAAACATCTCCAAGAAATGCTGCTCTAACTGCAGTGCGTGTCTAAGACAGTCTTGTTGGGGACAAGGGACAAGGGGTTCATCATGAGAGGGCTACAGGCGAGCAGATCTCTGAGTACCAGGACAGTCAGGGCTATGTAGAGAGACCTTGTGTCAAAACAAAACAAAAGTGATAATCATAGAATTAAAAACTGAAATGTGTTTAAAGACATGTATAAAATTAGACTTTTTAAAAAAAGAATTATTTGTTTATTTTATGTATATGAGTACATTATAACTGTCTTCAGACACCCCAGAAGAGAGCATCAGATCCCATTACAGATGGTTGTGAGCCACCATGTTTTTGCTAGGAATTGAACTTAGGACTTCTGGAAGAACAGTCAGTGCTCTTAACCACTGAGCCATCTCTCCAGCCCTAAAATTAGACTTTTAACTTCATAATAAATTTACTTTTTGTTTTACATTTTATGTATGTACACATGAAAATTTATTAAAGATTACTTTAGAAAGATCTCTTTCATAGCACTACAATGCTTTAAGTAAAATTCTTTTTAAAATGAAACGCATGGTAGTAATTACATGCAATCCTCTGTAGTAGGAGGATTATAGCAAGTTTGAGGTTAGCCTAGGTTACACAGTGAAAACATGCCGGGCGGTGGTGGCACCCGCCTTTAATCTCAGCACTTGGGAGGCAGAGGCAGGCGGATTTCTGAGTTCGAGGCCAGCCTGGTCTACAGCGTGAGTTCTAGGACAGCCAGGACTACACAGAGAAACCCTGTCTCGAAAACAAAACAAAACAAAACAAAAACAAACAAAAAACGTGAAAACATATTGGTAAAACAAAGTAACAAACTTGCTTAGTTTTTAAGCAAGGCTGGTTCCTGCGGAACAGGGTAAGCCATGGAATGGGAGAGTCCTAGTAGCAGCCATCACTTAAATCACATCTGAAGGAAGCCCACAGGCTGCAGGCCAGCAGATGTAGCCTTTGCTGACAGTGTGTATGGCGCCTTCCAGTGGCTGGAGAGTAGGGCACACAGAGAGGATAATGGTAAAGAATCCAGTTGGCAGAGGAAGACAGGAAATCTTGCGCTACCAAGGATACATGTTTAAAATAGTATGCTTAAGGGAAAAGGCTCACAATCTCCAGAAGTGGGAGAAGGTGGGTGCTAGCTGTGTCTAAATGACCTGCGGAGAGCCGTGGGACCCTACTGTTAGTTTCTTTTCCTAGCTTCTAGAGCGCTTCCATTCTCTGGAGGGCCTTTTTCTCTTAGAAACAATTTCCATTACTATCCACATGCTCCTCCACCATCTTTTTGTTCCAGGACAACAGAACCCGGAAGGCTGAGTGGTCATCCCTATGTACTCAAGTCACACATAGAACAGCAGATTCCACCTTTCTCTATACTTTATCATGGAAATAGGATATAAAATACCTTTTAATTTTCTTTCTATTCTCTTTCAGAGTTTCTTCTATTATTTTTCAGAGTGGTTTCAGTTGTTCTCATTCACATGTGTTCACATGTGTTGGTTTCTCCTTGTTTCCTGATTTAAAGACGTAGTTTAGTAGTTTAGTGGCTTAGCTGGCATGTTGCAGGGAAGTGGAAGTTTCTATATTGTTCCTCTTTCTCCAGTGAACAGACAGGGCTTATGTTCTGTAATTCCTGTCTAAGGGTTCAGTGGGGCCAGTTGTCCCTGCTGTGTTCTGTACCCCTAAAGCTTCCCTGAGAAGTCATTGTCATACTTAAAAAATATTTCTTATTCTCAGCGTTAAATCTTACGCTTCCATACTTAAGATACAATGACCTAAGATCTTGAAGCCCTGTGCAGAACATTTCCTTTAAAGGAGGCAAGGGAAACATGGCTAATTGCTTTGAAAAATAAAACAGTACCCTTCCTGCTCCTATGTCTGTCTTCCTGTATAGGGATGTCTCTAGTCTCTGGGCTTTAGATTTTTTACCTTTAAAATGAGGAAAGTATATTACTCTTAAGACTCTTCCTGAACTGAACCTCACAGGTTTGGCTCTGCATGTAGTGCTTGCTCTTTGTGGAAGAAGGATGACAAGGCAAAGAAGAGCAAAATATTTTACTTTCAATTTAGTAGCAGCAATGGGAGGTGCAGTGCTAGGCCTTGAACTCAGAACTTCATGCATGCTAGGCAGGACCTCCCTACCATACTAATAATTTCCTTTCCTTTCCCTCCCTCCCTCCCTCCCTCCCTCCCT
>NW_021620534.1:176365-190242 GCF_004785775.1 Grammomys surdaster | reverse complement strand
CCCTCCCCTCCCCTCCCCTCCCCTCCCCTCTTCTCTTCTTTTCTTTTCTTTTTGGTTTCTCAAGACAGAGTTTCTCTGTATAGTTCTGACTGTCCTGGAACTGGCTTTGTCCTGAAACAGAGAGGACCTCGGTTCAGTACCCAGTGCAACACTCATGATTAAACTCAAACTCCAGATTTTATGTTTTTGGTCTGATGGGCACTGTCAGTTGTCCTGACAACTCTACCCCATTACTTCAAATAAGAAAAACAAACCATATTTAGTTGGTCTCCTACTTCATTATTGTCTATATTGAAATTAAGAGCTAATTGTAGGAGCTGAATATGAACCAGGTTTGAGACAGTTTTCTGCTCTTGCAGGAAGCCTGGATTTTGTTTCTAGCACCCAATCCAAACAGCCAGAAATAATCTGTAACTGCTCCAGGGAACCCTATGACCCTCTAAGCCTCTGTAGGCACTATGCACATGCATAGTACACATATACACTCAGATACTCACATATACACATAAAATAAAAATCTTTTTTAAAGAACTAATTATAGATAGGTAGTTTTCTATTTTCTTGGAGGTTTGCTGTGCTCTGCTGCTCTCTAGGCTTCGGTATCTCGACAGCTTAGGGCTGTGAGGATGTCCAGCACGCCTGAGTTTTTGTGCTCTGTTGTAACAATTGACTAATGCTTAGTTTACTTGACTCCAGGGCCCTGAGGTTATGAGTGTGCTTCCGTCCTACAATGCCTCCTGCTATGGCAGACATCCTCGACATCTGGGCAGTAGACTCACAGGTCGCATCTGATGGCTCCATATCTGTGGATTTCCTTCTGCCCACTGGGATTTATATCCAGTTGGAAGTACCCCGGGAAGCTACCATATCCTATATTAAACAGGTATGTTTATCATTAGAATTTCTCAGGATTTAGCTACTTTATGTGTAACTTACTGGAAAAGATATTATAGAAAATGGTTACTTGTGTAAATCATTAGTAAAGCAGAGAGACATTTAAATTTCAGGCCGTTGCATCTTTAAAATTTTTGATATGCTCTCTTTTTTATATAAACATGCATATTGTCCCACCTTTGTTTTTAATCCACACATAACAGCCGTGTTAAGGTTGGCACGAGTCGAGGTGACATGCTATATAATCTCAGCTTTTAGTTGGGGAAGGCGGGAGTGGGAGGTGGAAACAGGAGGATGAGGGATTGGAGGTTGGCCTTGCCTGCATAGTAAGTCCGAGGTCAGCCTGGGCTACCTGTGGACCCTGTTGTGGAAGGGTAAGAAAGTTGAGTCCTTCCTGCTATAACTCCTGACTTTTGAGCTTGTCACACTTCCTTCTTCTGTGTGACGTTTGTCCCCACACCCAACACCTTTGTCATGAACCAGGGGAAGACTTGTCACTAAAAATTTACTGACACATGATACCTTCCCCCTCGCCCTCCCCCCGACCCCCCACAGAATTTGACTCTGGCCCTGACCAGTTTAGAGCTCATAACTGACTGCTTCCCTTGGCCTTTGAAGTGCTAATGAGGATGAGGGGACAGGCACAGCTCCCCACATGAAGCAGCCCAAGGAATTTCATGTGTATGATTGCTTGCATGTATGTCTGTGCACCACATGTGCAGTGCCCATGGTGGCCAGAAGAGGACATCAGGTCCCTTGAGACTAGTTATAGATATTGTGAACTAATAAGTGGGTGCTAGGAATCAAACTCTGGTCCTAGGGGGTAATTTGTAGGTGTTGGTTCTCTCTCTCTGCCATGAGGGTTTTGGGGAACCCTGCAAGTGTCATTAAGTATGGTGATCTGTGCCCTTTTAATTCACTGAACCATCTGTCCTGTCCCAGAGCTGAGATTATTTAATAAAGACTTTGCTCTAAGATAGAAGTCTCACTATGTAGTCTTGGCTGGCCTGGAGCTTTCTATATAGACTAGGCTGGCTTTGAATGCCACAGAGATCTGCTTCCTTCTGGTTCCTAAGAGCTGGGATTAAAGGCATGAGCTACCATGATTGGCAAGGCTGCTTGTGGGCTTCTTAAAGATAATCCTGTTCTGATACATTTCTTTTTTTTAACAGCAGTCAATCACACATACAGCTTTGGGTTTGGAGAGTTCTTTTAATGGTGGATAATGAATCTAAATGAGACCACCAGATGGATTCTGGGGGAGGAGGGGTACACATGGCAGGATTACAGTTGATAAGGGAAAGTCTAGATCTCAGGGATGCAGGAAGTGAGTACATCTTCACTGTAAACACAGTTAATAGTTGTTTGAGATTCTGAGGAAATGCCTTGGAAGAGCGTGAGGCCCTGCCCAAGGTCATGTACTCTGGATCCTTAAACCTGGTTCATTGCTAGTTTAAAATAAAATACTTGATAACCTTCGCAGCAAGCATCAGTAATTGTTCCAAGGTCCCTGTCAGAGAGCTGCGTTTGTTTCTTACATGTATTTATGTGGGTATGTTTTTGTGTGAGTTTGTGTGTGTGTGGGGGGGGGGTGCTGTGCATGTGTGCAGGTCACAGGACAGCTCCCAGGACTTGGTTTTCTCACTTCCATCATAAGGTTCTAGTGATTGAAGGCAGGCCATCAGATTTGGCATCAAGTGCCTTTATCCGCAGAGCCATCTTACCTACTCCCTCCAGTGTATTTATTACAAGACTACTAAGCATGAAGGAAGTTCACCAGGCACTACAGCTATATAGACATTAAAAAAAATTCTCATTAAATTATATAATTAAACCACGACTAAATGGAAAGTTGTATAATAATCAGAAATGTTGTGAGATACGTTTTATAAGTATTGATACAGAGAATTCTAAATTTGTAATTTCTAAAGTAAAAAGAAAATAGGGAGTTTAGCTACTACATTGCTACTGAGAGTTTCTATTTGTCCCTTTTTGTTTGTTTTCTTTTTTGTTTGAGACACTGTCTCTCTGTTATACAGCTCTGCTTGTCACACACTCCTAGAGACCCCCACCTCCCAGTGCCAGGATTAAAGCTGGCTGTGTTGTTTTTGATACAGTCTCTCGTACCCCAGGCTGATCTCTGTTTGCTGCGTAGCTGAGGATGACTCGAACTGTTCCTCCCGTCGCCACTCAAGTACTAGAAGTCAAAGGCTGTATCCTCACCAGTTTCCTCTGGTTTTAGTCACCAGTGACAAGCAGGACATCTAATCTTGCCTGAGATTGAGTTCATCATTGATACTCTCCAGTTCTTGTTTTAAATTAAGAAATATGTGTGACATTAAGATTTACAATTTTAGACATTTTTAGATTTTCTTATAGAGTTCAGACTGACTTTGAACTTGTATACAACAGAGGATAACCTTAATTTCCTGATCCTCTTGACTCTCCCTCACATGCTAGAGTTATAGGCCCATTCCACCACACTCTGTTCAATTTTGTTTCCTTGTTTTGTTTTTTAGTCAAAGCTATTTTTAGGTATGTTAAATATCGTTGGCTCTTAATCTTCATAGGCAATTTTCTTTGCACATTTTGTGTGCTATGTTATATTACATAGGAATGTAGAATAATTCCCTATATAACCTATTTTAATTTACTGTTTTGTATTGGCAAGAGAATGATCTATAATAGCTATACTATTGGTTTTGAACCAATGAGTTTATTAAGTATATACATAGCAAACAAAAGTAAAAGAACGAATAACAAGTAAGATAGATAGCAAAACACCATCAAATAAAAGCATACAAACATCAGACAGGAACCAATTGGGGAAGTCGAGGCAGTCACAGCTGGATTTCTGACTTCCATTCACACTGCCTTACCCCTCCAGGGTAACCCAAGGACCACCGCATCTTCTACCTGTTCTCAAGATCATGGTGTTTTCTATTCTTGGGCTGTTTGGCTTTGAGTTAGGTGACCAGTCCCATTCCTAGACAAGGCTCTAGAAGTTACTTTTGAGGCAAACAGGTTTGAGTCTGAAATAGGGGAAGGAACAATCCAACTTTCAAAGCTTTTTTTTTTGTTTTTTTGTTTTTTGTTTTTTGTTTTTTTTGTTTGTTTGTTTTTTCGAGACAGGGTTTCTCTGTGTAGCCCTGACTGTCCTGGAACTCACTCTGTTAGACCAGGCTGGCCTCGAACTCAGAAATCTGCCTGCCTCTGCCTCCCAAGTGCTGGGATTAAAGGCGTGCGCCACCACTGCCCGGCCAGAGCCAAATTCTCAGTGAATTCAAATAGCACAGGACAACATAGCAATGTATGTAACATTTTATTTATTTATTTATTTTAAAGACAAGAAACAAGTTTCACTAGGCATGGTTGTTTATGTCTGTAATCAGATACTGGGGAGGATGAAATAGGTTACTGAAAGTTTGAGGCCAACTAGGTTATATATATCGTGAGTTCCAGGACAGCCTGAGCTACCATTTGAGATCCTGTCCACATATAAAATTATATCCCCACCCAACAAAAAGAGAACCACTAATCTTTGTGGCGTAAATTCCCAAGTCGGGTTTTTATTTCTGTTTTCATTAGCTTATTATGATCTGTAACTCAATTGTCTGGTCCTTACTACTAAACATTTAGCTTCTCTAGGAGTTGACCTTTTGCAAGTATTAATTTATTTTATGTGTGTGGGTGTTTTGCCTGCATGTTTGTCTGTGAGAGACATGCTTGCAGTATCTGCAGAGGTCAGAAGAGGGGCTTGGATCCCCTAGGACTGGAGTTGGAGATGGTTATGAGCTGAGTGTGGTACTGGTGATTGAACCCAACTGCTCCTGGAAGAGCAGCCAGTGTTCTTTTCCTTTTTTCCCTTTTTGTTTTTTTCTAGGTAGGTGTCTGTGTAACAACCCTGGCTGTCCAGGAACTCACTCTGAAAACTAGGCTGGCCTTGAACTCACAGAAATCCACATGTCTTTGCTTCCCAAGTGCTGGCATTCAAGGTGTACTCCCTCTCCCAGCCGGTGTTGTTGATTGCTGAGTTGTGTCTAGCCCCGTTAACTTTGACTTTTGCAAACTGGCAATGGGCATCGTTGTATATGTATCTCTGTGCATGCCAGGATTCCAGATTAATGTCTTGCTCTATTTCCCTGCAGATGTTATGGAAGCAAGTTCACAACTACCCAATGTTTAACCTCCTTATGGACATTGACTCCTATATGTTTGCATGTGTGAATCAAACTGCTGTATATGAGGAACTTGAAGATGAAACACGGAGGCTTTGTGATGTCAGACCTTTTCTTCCAGTTCTCAAACTAGTGACTAGAAGCTGTGACCCAGCAGAAAAATTGGACTCAAAAATTGGAGTTCTTATAGGAAAAGGTAACCCATAAGTTTCCACTATGAAGTCTTAACTTTATCTTTGTTCTGTGTGTTAACATGTAAGTATGTTCTAAGGCATCGCTTCCAGTATTTAGTTCATGAACTGATATGTTCAGGGTTTGAGAATAAGGTCTGTGCAGAACTGAAGGCTGAATGTTGTGACACAGCTCCAGCTGTGCGTTGTTGCCTCCACACCCAAGGGCCTGCATTTCATGCCCCCCCTTTTTTTTTACTATTGACTCATTTTTATTTTACCCAAGTATTGATCTTCAGTTAGTGGTAAAGAAATGATTGTTTCTGCCTATTTCTGCCAGGCAGTGGTGGTGCACGCCTTTAATCTCAGCACTTGGGGGGCAGAGGCAGGTGGATTTCTGAGTTCGAGGCCAGCCTGGTCTACAGAGTGAGTTCCAGGACAGCCAGGACTACACAGAGAAATCCTGTCTCGAAAAACCAAAAAAAAAAAAAAAAAAAAAAAAACCAAAAAAAAGAGAAATGATTATTTCTTTACCTCAGGTAATTTGAGAAATTCACCAGTACATGGTCTTCTATAATGGCTCAAATAGGTTTCTGTCTCACTGTGTAGACCAGCTGAAGTCTTGGAATTGCTGTTCACTGAGTGTGATCATGCATTTCTTTAATGCAGCACTCTGTGAGGTAGAGGCCAGACTGGTCAACACAGTAAGTTACAGACCAGCCAGGGATACACAGTGAGACCTTATCTCAAACAGACAGACAGATTAAAATTGCTATCCCCCTGCCTCAGCCTCATGGGTGCAGATATTAGAGGCATGCACTACTTTTCTTGGCTGAGAAACCCTTTCCTAATAGATGATTTTTATATTTTTATTTATTTATTTATTTATTTATTTATTTATTTATTTATTTGGTTTTTCAAGACAGAGTTTCTCTGTGTAGCCCTGGCTATCCTGGAACTCACTCTGTAGACCAGGCTGGCATCGAACTCAGAAATCCACCTGCCTCTGCCTCACAAGTGCTGGGATTAAAGGCGTGCGCCACCACCGCCTGGCTATTTTATTTTATTTTTTTTTATGAACTACCTATAAACACCTCCTAATATGAGCTTATTTTATATATAATTGTTTACCAATTAAGACCATATGTTGATTAATGTTTCTATAAATTAACTCATGTTCTTGGCAAAGTTTTGCTCTTTTACTGAAGTTAATTTTAGTTAAAGTTATCTTTGTATCAAATAGAGATATGCCCACAATTCCTTAAATTATTTCTAAGGCTGAAGATGTTGCTCAGTTGGTAGAATGCTTGCCTAGGATGCGTGAATCCCTGAGCCCCATCCAAGCAAATAAACAATAATGGGCATGGTTATTTATGTATGCTGGAAGGGTCAGGAGTTCAAAGTCCTCCTCAGCTACATGGCAAGTTTGAGGCTCCCAAGGCCTACACAAGACCCTGTCAAAAAAAGAAAAGAATTTCTAGAGAAAATTAAGGACACAGGAATTAATTCTCTCTTGCCATAGAAATTTTAGCAGACAAGATTTAATGTCTGTCAGCATCTTGCTTTGGAGCTGACTTAGTAACTACATGGGGTTACTGAGGATAGAGCTTTGAAGATTAATCCCAAATCAGAAAGTCTCTGGAGCTTTTTGGATTTGATTGGGAGAGATTTACTTCAGTAGCATAATACAGTGCCACCTCCTTTAAGTTAGCTTTTCTTTGGTGCAGAAGTAAGATGCTTAGCTAGCACCCAAACTTTTTATTACATTTATTTATTTGGGTGTGGGTGTTTGCTTAAGTCTCTCTGCCTATCTTTCTGTCTGTCTCTCCCTGTCTCTCTGTCTCTCTCTGTGTCTCTGTCTCTGTCTCTGTCTCTCTCTCTGTCTCTCTCTCTCTCTGTTTGTGTGCGTGTGCGTGTGCGTGTGCGTGTGCGATAGGACAAGGTTTTTGCTGGTTTCCTACCAAGTACATTCTGGGGATTGAACTTGGGTCTTCTGTCTTGGAGGTCAGCATCTTTATCCACTTAGCCATTCTGTAGGCCCAAACTTAGATTACTCTTAATCTCAGATATGGATTAACTAGCCACCACTAACTGTCCTAAACTTGCTAATTTAGCAAATAAAAATATAGGAAATACAAATATTTCATAGGCTGTACTTGTGCTAGAACATGTCTTCAGGATTTATCTACGGTGTGATAGAGCAGTACTGTCTTTTCGTCTTGCAGCCTTTACCCACCCAGTATAGCACCAGGGTGTGGTGTAAAGCAGTAGACTACATTTCATGCACTATCTTCTGACTTGGGCATCTTTTTGTGTAATGTGCTCTGCAAGTTGATCAAGATATATATAATATTTATAGCACACATTAAGCAGTTTATATGCTCAACTGTTTATAAATATTGCTTAGGAGATGTGGCAATTCTTTAAGATCACATACTCAAGGTTTTTATGTAGAATTGTGTGTTTCAGAGCAAGTCCTCACTGTTCATACCTAACGAGTTAGTGTCTGCAGTTGCTGCTCTGTCCATAGAGACTGTATCCAGGGCTGGGTGAGGTCATGCCTCCTGAGAAAACAATAAACAATTACTTCAGTTTAACTTCAGGAACAAGGTTGCTCCCTCCTCTGTCCAAAGAAAACAATAGAACTTTTACAGCAGAATAGCCCTGAGCAGGCTAAAAATACCATTTCCTCCAGGATGGTGTGCTTGATATTTCTTTACTGTTTATTCTAAATAATTATTTACCGAGTTGGTCTTTGTGCTCTGTCTGTTCCCTCCCACAAAAGGGCATGCTCCCATGTCTTGCTCTCCACAGCACCCAGTACAGCAGACTCACAGGCAGACAGTTTATCAGCAGTCTCATGAGACTGTTTGAGTTGGGTCTGGATTTGGAGATTTGTGATCCCAGCTGCTTTGGAGGCCAGGAAAGGGAGATCACAAGTTGAAGCCTCAAAGGCAGTCGTGCAATCTGGTGAGCCCTTGTCTCAGAGTAAGCATTTCAGAGTAGAGCTGTGAGTGTGGTCTGGTGGTAGAGCACTGACTTGATGTGGGAGGCCCTGAGTTCTATCTGGAGCACTGTCACCACTCAGTGCCCTGCCCTACCAGGTCTGGGCTTTGTTCTGTTTGAGACTGGGTTAAGTATCTTGCCCAGGCTGGTTTCCAACTCTTGGCCTGATTGAGCCTCCCATGGCTATGCTCACTAGTGGAGGAGACTGGTCACTTGCCAGCTTGCCTGGCAGTCTGTAGAACTAGAGTAATATTTTTAGTGTGATCATAGTGTTTTCTCATGCCTTTTGAGTATAATATTTGCCTATATGTCATACAGTTTTCTAGCGTTTTCCTAAGAGAAAGTATATGGAAAATTAAGTTTAAGGTTACTTAGCTTAAGTTATTAATGGCATTTTTCCTCTGTCAGTGTTAGTCCGAGGAATCAATCTCAAACCCTCATGAGCGCTATGCAAGCTCATTGTCACCGAGACATTCTTCAGTCCCAAATTTTTATTTGTTTTTTTTTTTTTTTTTTTATAAAAACACAGATCTATGAGTACAGCAGAATATAATTAAGAGCCGTTTATTTCTACGTTCTTTTAGTAGAACAGTAGTATTTGCTTTTCCCCGAAGTCCTTGGGCTTTTTAGGTAAAAGTTTTTAGTCATAGCAGTGTCGGCTATGGGATCCATCTCATGAAGTGAGCCTCAATCCAGTCACTTAATGGGAGCACAAGCTTAGTGCTACCACTGCACCAGCTTGCCTTGCAAGCAAGAAACCACTGTTGGGTTTGTAGTTGATTTTCACCTTTCTCCTTTGGTAGCATGCAGAGTGCTTTCTGATACAGGGTCTTTCTGTGCCACTCAGGCTGACCTGGAATTAGCTTATGTAGACCTTGCTGGTCATAAATTTGAGATCTTACTGCTTTAACCTTTGAAATTCCTCAGATTACAGACATTTGCTACCCTGCCTGGCTGCTCTTCCCTGATTTACTTCATCACCACCACCATCACCACCACCACCACCACCATCACCACCACCACCACCACCACCACCACCACTACCGTCATCATCACTATAATAATTGCTTTTAAAGATAAGAGTTTTACTGTCTCCTGGCTGGCCAGAGCTCACTATGTAGAGCAGGCTTGTCTTGGTACACAGAGACCCATGTGCTGTTGTCTCACAAGTATGCCACCACACTTGACCTTAGCCCTTACATTTAAAAAGAGACATTTTTGTGGTTGTTTTGTAATTGTGTGGGTTTGTGCATGGAGAATATCTGTGCAGAGTCTGAGGACAACCTTAGAAAATTGCTTCTCTCCTTCCTCTCCGAGTTCCAGGCATTGAACGTCCTCCCTATGCAGCAAGCACTTTTACCCATCGAGACATCTCACTTGCTCCAAAATTTAATTTAAAAAAAATTGCATTTATTTACATGTGTGCTTGTTGACGCACACAGGGAGGTCAGAGAACAAATTGTAGGAGTCCATTCTCTCCTTCCTCCATGTACGTGAGTTCCAGGAATCAACTTGAGCCATCAGCCTTGGCATCTTTACTTGGCATCTTTTACTGAGCCATCTTGCTGGCCCCTAAACTTCATTTTTGAAAGATTTTTGCAGTACTTCTCAAAATTCATGAAGCATTACTTTATATAAAGAATATACACAGCCCAGGTATGGCCTTTAATCCCAGCACTGGTAGGCAGAAGCATCAGAGGAGCATCTTTGTGAGTTTGAGGCCAGCCTGGTCTACATAGCAAGTTCCAGGACCGCCATCACTACATAGAGACCCCGTTCCAACAATCAAACAATAACAACAATAAAACACTGAGCAAATGCTTGTAATCCCAGAACTTGGCAGAGAGAGACACGAGGATCTTGGAGGCTTGTCGGCTACCCACTCTAGCCTAATAAGTGAGCTCCAGACCAGTGAGAGATCTTCTCAAAGGAAGGTAGAGGGTGTTGCTGAGAACAATGTATGAAATTGTCTGATGGTCCCAACCTGCACATATGTGCACATATGTGCATAAGCCCTCACACATATGCAGTAAGGAGTTATTACCAAATCAACAGTGATTCCCGTACTTCAGTGTATATTGGATTTTATACTTGGAATTGTAGTCATGTCGTATGGGACTCATGGTGAGAAATAACGGTTCAGTAGGCAGGCATTAGAGTGCAGTGGACACACTGCCAAGTCCCTAAGGGCTGTGGTAAGGGTGCTGTGAGTGATCGAGGCTGCTGGGGATCTAATTCTAACTGGTGCTGTTGAGGAGTCTGCAGATGAAGGGGTTATAGGAAAGTAAGCAAAAGGGGGTGGGATCTGAGAGACAGCATCCTTGGAGAAGAACAAGAACTGATCGTGGTTGTTGAGTGGCCATTAGGATAAGCAGCAAAGACTAAGTATATAGTAGGTCTGAGCAGGGAGTGTCGTCCAGAGAAGATTTACTACTAAGCTCTTGGGAACCCCTCCTTCCTGCCACTTCCTTTTCAGGTGTCATTATAACAAGACAACACAATGCAGCTTCATTCACGACCATCGCACTGCTTCATAATGGTCAGCGTTTGTCTTGCTGGGTCACTTTGTGATGGGCCATCAAGAGTAGCTTCAAAACCAATAGTTACACCATTATCTCTCAGATCTTGTGAAATGTTTGAGCTTGAAAGATGTGGAGAATATCCAACCTGCTACATTGCCTTAAATTCCATCTGTAATTTCAGGGGAACAAACAGACCCTGAATGTTAATCCGTGTGGACGGAGTCATTTTATCTTGGCTGAGCTGGATATAATTTTTCCTGATAGTTTAAGAGAATGGGAAAGTTAAACATTCACATGAGAAAACCTCTCCAAAGAGAACAATCACATTTGAGAGTCCTGTTAGCCAAAAGCTGTGAACTTGGATACTGCTGTCGTAGCTGAGAGCCAAGTTCTCTGGAGTTCACTTTCATCTGGGCTCTATGAACATCCTCTTGGCCCCGATAATGGCTTGGACTTTCATCCCACTTCTGTTTCCTAGGAAATTTTAAAAAAAAGTTAAATTATGGGTATTTGGGTATGTGTATGAGAGTGCAGATACTAGTGGAGACTAAGAGAGGCCATCAGACTCTCTGGAGCTGGAGTTATAGGTGGTCATGAGCATTACGTCCTCCATCCCCAAAGGAGGCGCTGAGGGAAAGCTCAGGCCTGTGCAAGAGCAGTGCGCACTCTCAGCAGCTGAGCTGTATTCCCCAGCCCCATTCTAGGAAAGTTCCTATAGAAAGAATTATTTAAATGGGAAGTAACACGATTAGATTTGCATTTTGGAAAGTTTGCATTTTGGAAAGCTTGTGCAGACTGTAAGATTAGAGAGACTAGGCTAGCAAGGCCATCCACTGAGTGAAAACACTGGAGTAATAGTCTCACAGCCTGAGATTGGTTCCCAGTACCCACATGGTAGAAGGAGGTACTGGCTCCCTCAGACTGTCTTTTAGCGTGAGTGTGTGTGTGTGTGTGTGTGTGTGTGTGTGTGTGTGTGTCTGTGTGTGTGTCTCTGTGTCTATGTGTATACATGTGTCTGTACCCACCCACCAAATCAATAAACATGTAAAAAAATTTTTTTCAACTAAGGAATCTGTGGAAAATGTGATAATCACCTGAAGGAGGGATGCTGAGGGCTAGGATTGGGTTAATGGCTGCAGAAACAGACAGGCCGACAATTTGAAGATAGTTAGAAGCTATTTTAGAGCTGGGTATGGTAATGCATCCAGCAATCTTAGCAGGAATGCCAAGGCATGAGAACTACCTTGAATTTGAGAGCAGCCTAGACTGTGGTAAAGCCCTTCTCAAATATTCCCCACGCTCCCCTGCCCCACAGAAGGAGATAGAGCGGACATAGTGAGGAGGTTGGCTTTTGCTGCTGGGTACTCATTTCTCTTTCCTCCTGTTAACCTATTATCCACGAATAGAGTGCACTCTTAAGAAACCCCCATTGTATGTAGGTGGCATGATGTTATCATCTGCAGAATTCATGCTCACAAACCATGCAAGAGTTACCTCCTCCCTGTGGTTCTTTCTAATGCTTCGTGTCGGAACACACTCATAGCTATCCTGGGGCATACGTGGCTTTGATACATGCTTGCTCAGGCTCCATGTGTTTCTACTAAAACATCCACAGCCAATTTACAGTAATTTTTTTTACAGGTGTATGGCTCTTTTATCATGTGGTTTAAAATCGTATATTATGAATTTTATTTTCTATTATGGCATTTTGCTTTTGTAGGTATAGTGTACTTACTCTATAGCCATGACTGTCCTGAAACTTGTAGTGGCTCTCCTGCCTCCACCACCAAATTCTCCCAGTATTACAAGTGTGCACCCTCATGCCCAGTCTTGATGGTTGTAAGATTAATAACCCATCTATATTTCTACATAATATTTTAAATTTGTGTGTTTCAGAGATCTGTCAGCATGTATATTTTATATATGAGACCCATTTTATCTGTGTTAGTTTGTATTCCTCCATGGTAGTTTCCTGCCCAGTTTTATCTGCTTGATAAAAGACAAATATACAAGTTAGTTTGTATCGAAGATATTTATTTTGTGTTTTTTAAAATTATTTGTAGCTATGAAAAATATAACGTTCACAAAATTTCTTTAGGTCTTCATGAGTTTGATGCCTTGAAGGATCCTGAAGTGAATGAATTTAGAAGAAAAATGCGCAAATTCAGTGAGGACAAGATTCAGTCTCTAGTGGGGTTGTCTTGGATTGACTGGCTAAAGCACACATATCCGCCTGAGCATGATCCGTCCGTCCTGGAGAACTTGGAAGACAAACTTTATGGAGGAAAGCTAGTTGTGGCTGTGCATTTTGAAAATAGCCAGGTAGTGTTTGATATAATATTTATATTATTTTGTAATGAGCCTTTGATTTTACCTGACTGCTGCTCCATTCTTAAAGTGCTTCTTGCTTAGAAAGCAATACTATAAAGAAAACTTGCAGAGTTGATAGACTTAGTTTGTCATTGTGTAGGATTGTACAAACATTTTTGACGTGTTACAATAGTGTAAAAATGAGTTGTCAAACCACACTTCTTAACTGCCTTTTAAAGTTGTAAAAGAAAGAAAACATTTAAAGAGACATCTCAGTTTTACTTTATTGTATGTGTATGAATGTTTTGCCTGCATATATGTGTACTACTTGCATGCCTGGTATCCACAGAGGCCAGATGGCTTTGAATCCTCTAGAACTACAGTAACAGACAGTTGTGAGCTGCCATGTGGGTGCTGGGAATTGAACCCAGGTTGTCTTGAGGACAGCCAGTATTCTTTACTGCTGAAACTTCTCTCTGGCTTTGTTTGTTTGTTTGTTTGTTTGTTTTTTTGTTTTTTGAGACAGGGTTTCTCTGTGTAGCCCTGGCTGTCCTGGAACTCACTCTGTAGACCAGGCTGGCCTCTCGAACTCAGAAATCCACCTGCCTCTGCCTCCTAAGTGCTGGGATCAAAGGCGTGTGCCACCACCGCCCAGTGCTCTCTGGCTTCTTAAAGAGATGTTTTAAATTGGGGGAAGGGGCTAGTTACATGATTCTTTCTCTCCTTCCTTCCTTCCTTCCTTCCTTCCTTCCTTCCTTCCTTCCTTCCTTCCTTCCTTCCCTCCCCTCCCATTCCTC
>NW_021620534.1:153286-175965 GCF_004785775.1 Grammomys surdaster | reverse complement strand
CCCTCCCTCCCTCCTTCCTTCCTTCCTGTCAGATCTCTTTAAATTTTGATCCTCTGTCTCCTGTCCCCTTTAGCCTGGTTTATACAGTAAGCACTGGGATTAGAATCCATGGCCTCACACCTGCCCAGCAGACACTTGGACTGAAACCTCCATTGTTGTTTATTTGATGTTGTCTGCTTGTGTGGCTCAGAAGTAGGGTGTTTACCCAGTACACACAAGGCCATAGGTTCAAACCGTAGCAGTTCTCGCCTCCCACCCCCACAGTTGGTAAAATTGGACAGAAATCCTTAATTGATAGGTTGCTTAATCAGTAATACAGTATGGATCTTTTCTTACCAGTTACCAACACATACTTTTTTTGTCTGTGCTGGGCATCAAAGCCTAGCCCACAGCATAGCAGTGCACACCTTTTATTCCAGAGTCAGAAGCAGACAAATCTCTGAGTTCTGACCACCCTGGAATACAGAGGGAATACGAGGACAGTCAGGGCCACACACAGAAACCCTGTCTCCAAAACTGAAAACAGACAAACAAACAACAATAACAAACCAGGCCATCATGCTAGACTGTGGGATGCTGCCGAGCTCTACCCTTACCCCGGGTTTTGTAATAAATGGACACTATCCATTGACCTCTTACCTGACAGTAAACTTCCCGGGTTTTGTAATAACTAAATGGACACTATCCATTGACCTCTTACCTGACAGTAAACTTCAGCTAATTTTTGGTGTAGGTTTTTTTTAAAAAAACAAAACAAATGACACTTAAATAATACGTTTGCATAAAGAAATAATGTCTTATATATCACATTTGTTTTATTTTCATAAAAATAGGAGTCTCCTCAAATAATATATATTTTTTGTTTGTTTGTTTGTCTTTCGAGACATGGTTTCTCTGTGCAGCCCTGGATGTCCTGGAATTCACTCAGAAATCTGCCTGCCTCTGCCTCCCAAGTGCTGGGATTAAAGGTGTGCACCACCACTGCCCAGCAAATGATATATTTTTTAAAGAATGACCAGTAAATGTTCCTATTAGCAAAGATTCCAAACCAAAGAATAAACTTAGTATACTGATCCTAAAGTATCCAAGCTGGCCCAAAACTCCTGATCCTTCTGGCTCTACTGCCTAAAGTCTGGGATTATAGGAGAATGCCAGTATGCCAGCAACTTTAGCTAAATATTAATTTTATCTTGGGAGCTGGATATTCAGAATGCAATAACATTGTTTCTAAAGTATCAGAAAACAAATTATAAGTGTGAACATGTTTAGCATATAGAATATCTGAGCACAATTGTGTTTTCCAGGCAAATATAAAAAAATCTATCAAGTTTTCTGCCTTCCTTCTTTTTAGGATGTATTTAGTTTTCAAGTGTCTCCCAATTTGAGTCCTATAAAAATAAATGAATTGGCAATCCAGAAACGCCTCACTATTCGCGGAAAGGAAGATGAAGCTAGCCCCTGTGACTATGTGTTGCAGGTCAGTGGGAGAGTGGAGTATGTGTTTGGTGATCATCCACTGATTCAGTTCCAGGTATGTATAGTGACTGACTGTCACCGCAACAGTGTGCATAGGTGCATAAATAATATATATATTATTTGAGGAGACTCCTATTTTTATGAAAATAAAACAAATGTGACCTTCCAGATCTTTAAGGAAGTGCCTGTAACTGACTGAACATTTGGAACCTACAGAAAGCTTTACAGAATTATATAATAAACATCCATTACTGGATGCTGCTCCTAGGTGATCATTACTAACGTTTTGGCAAGTGTTTTTTTCTTCCCAGTCCTGTTTGCTTTGGACAGTGATCGGGCATGTGAATGTGTGTCTGTATGTTTGCCTTCTAATGGTCGATTATCTCAGTGTTTAACATTGTTTTTCTGCAGCTTGGGATCCTAACTGTGTTATGTATAGCTGCTTATTTTTTTTTTTTTACAAACATATTTAGGTGTTATATTCTGGAGGAAGTTAAAAAAAAAACCCTACTTGTTTAAATAGATGCTTGTAAGCATCTCATAGAAAAAGTAAAGTTTTTTAAGGGCCAGCAAGATGACCTGGCAGGTAAAGGTGATTCCCGAGCACTGCTGAGGAACCAGGAACTCCTGTAAAAGCGGACGGAGAAAACCAACTCCAGAGTTATCCTCTGATCTCCACAGCCCACCCACATACATTTTACACACACGCACGCGCACACACACACACACACACACACACACACAAAATAATAATACCTCCAGGGCCTTGTGTATTTTGAGCATGTGGTTTTCCACTGTCTAATTCCCATTCATTGTTTGTCATATTCCGTATTCCTTTATTCTTTCTTATTATATCCACATGTGGGAGGAGTATTACAAGTACTAGGTCCCACTGTCTGCAGTGGCCAGTGAGATGGTTCCACGGGTAAAAGGTGTTTGCTTCTAAGCCTGATAACTTGAGTCTGATCCTTGGGACCCAGATAGTGGAAATAAAAATTGTCCTTTAATTGTCCCCCAAATGTGTGCTATGTCATACATGTATGGCATATATTCCCTGCTCCATCCATGAATAAATAAATAAATAAATAAATAAATAAGCAAACAAGCAAGCTAAGTAACTGTCTTACTCTCATTGCAAGACATTAAACTGCCTTAAGTTGTTTATGGAGTCAAGTGCAGTTCACATAAGAGATGGACATACAGTATACGACCCCATTATCCTCCAGAGTCACTTTTTACATTGTATCAATTATTCAAGTGTGAGATAGGCTGTCATTAGTCTTGGCTGCACTGTAACTTCCTCTGTAGACCAGGCAGGTCTCAAACTCTTAGAGATCCACCTGCCTCAGCCTCCTGTGCTCTGGGACCCAGGTGTGTGCCACAGCACCTGGCTCAAGATTTCTTTTCCAGAACATTTGGCTTTGTTATCAAGGTACTTAAAGGTACTGTATTGATTTGGAAACTGTATGGTGGTTGTTAGAGAAGCAGTCATTGAGAGGGGGCCAAGCCACCGGTCAGTAGAATAGTTTAAAGCCTAGGGTTGGTTGGCTGGTTGGCTTCTCTTCTGTTCTGTGGTAGTGTTAGGGTTTTTGAGACCAAGGTTCCTCTCTGTAGCCCTCAGGGATATAATCCTGCTTCAGTCTCCAGCTGCTGAGCTGCTCACGTGAGTTAGCTATCGTCAGGAGTGTGGAGGTGCCACATAGTGAGTGACATCTGTATGAAGAGAAAGTGTTGAGGCCAGGTGTGGCAGTGTATTCATGTGCTCCTAGCAGTGAAGAGGCAGAGGCAAGAAGTCTGGAGTCAGCAACAGGTCCAGGTTATTCAATACCTTGTTTCAGGTGTCCAGATAGGAAATGGGTAGAGATTCTTTTAACAGGTAGCAGAATTTTATCCAGGCTGTTAAGGCTGTAGTATGTCGTCTGGTTCAGGAGGGGGCCTGGGACAGTGGCAGCTTATGTGCACAGCTCTGGGATAGTAAGTAATTGAGCTCTGGCTGAGCAGGAAGGTCTTTCTTGAGTAAACTGCTGGTAATGCTCACCTAGAATCCTGTGCTGCAAAAGGGCCACTTCAGGCATCCTCTGGAATGAACCATTTAGACCAGTCCTGCCTGATTGGCTAGAGTGTGACTTGGGCACCAAACAAATAGATTTATATTTGGGTCTTAGAGATATGATGTGTATAAGTTAACCCTTCTGATTTTCGTGGCCAGGAACTATGAAATGGAACTTGGTCTTTTGAAGACTGTTATTAAGAATAACCATAATGTATGTATCTCTCTCTGATCCTAGGTAATTAGATACTCAATTAACAGTGGCTGTTTTATGTGGGTTTTTGTTGTTGATGTTTTGTTTGTTTGATGCTAGCGATTGGACTGGGTCCCTGACACTTGCTAGGCAGGTGATCTACCTTCAAACTCCATCCTTGGCCCGCACTCCTGAGACAGGGTCTCTATTGCTCATACATAGCTAGCCTGCTGTTTTCTCAGGCTGCTCTCAAACTCGTGGCCCCTAAGTTTATTTTCCCCACAGTATACCACAAGGATTCGTCACCGTGCTGTGCTGTGCTGTCATTTTATAGCATTTTCATTCATTTATTTTGTGTATATTTATGTGTATCAAAGTGTGCTTACGGAGGGAGGTCAGAGGACAACTTTTGGGAGTTGTTTCTCTCCTACCACCATGTAGTTCAGGCTGAGTCATCAGACTTGGTGACTAGTGCCTTTACCTGCTCAGCCATCTCACTGACTCCTGTGTTATAATATTTTTTTAATGATTTTATATCATGGTACGGGAGTTTTGCTGTGTTTACGTATGTGCACCATGTATATACAGTACCCACAGAGGCCAGAAGTGATTGCAGGATCCCCTGGACCTGGATTACAGTTGCTGCCCACTAGGTGTGGGCTGGGGATCCAGTCCAGGTCTCCTGGAAGAGTAGCCAGCAACTGCTGTCGCACCAGCTTTCCTGTGTTATTCTAAAGGATTGTATCCTTGATAGGAAATTGAGTAACATATACCTATACTGTGCATTTAGTATAGTGTTGTTGTTCAGAGTTATTTTCTTTCTTGATTTAAATGATGCCTGAAAATCTCTGCCTTCACCTCTCTTGCTACTGTAGTATATCCGGAATTGTGTAATGAATAGGACCTTGCCCCATTTCATCCTCGTGGAATGTTGTAAGATCAAGAAAATGTATGAACAAGAAATGATTGCCATAGAGGCTGCCATCAACCGAAACTCATCCAACCTTCCTCTCCCTTTACCACCAAAGAAAACACGAGTTATTTCTGTAAGTTTCCTGTGTCAGCCTTTGGTAACCCCAAAGCCATGTGATTTTCAGTTTGTGTGCTAAGTCTCAGACCTGTTTCCTTTGCTCACTTCTCCTTCTGTGAAAATCAGCATCTCGGCCAAAATTTCATCACCATTTACTTGAAAAATAGCTTTCTTCTGCATGGTGTTTTTAGTGCCCCTCACCAAATACTATCAGATTAGACATTATACTTGATCAGCTTTGAGACACACGACATGAGCTATCTGAAAGGCAGTATATTTCTATTTTGTTTCTTTTTCTCAGTCTTGCCTGTAGCTCTGATCCCCAGCGTGAGGCTTAGAAATCCTCAGCACCGTATTTCATTTCTACCAGCCTAATCTGCTAGGACAGTTTTGGGGTAATCTGCTAGGACAGTTTTGGGGTGACTGTGGGGGTTATAAACAGTGCTCCATTGTGGGTTCAGGCTGGCACGGAACTTGTTAGACCCAAGGCAATCATCCTGCCTCAGCTTCCTATGTTTGGAATTACAGATGTGTTCCACCACATCCTCTTTTTGCCATCTGCTTACCTCTCTCCCTCACCTCATTTTTCAGCATTAACAGACACAAGCATCAAGTGCTAGTCGTGCTTCAATTGATATTTATGACTTTTCGTGGGGGATGGCACTCAGGATAGGGTTTCTTTGTGTGTAGAGCCCTAGCTATCCCAGAATGCACTTTGTTGTAGACCAGGCTTTCCTGGAACTTAGAGAGCCACCTGCTTCTGCCTCTGGAGTTCTGGGATGAAAGATGCACGTCATCTTTCCTGGAAATATGTATGTATGATTCTTAATTGTTAGATCAGAGCTGTTTTCACAACTTCGTGCTTGCTGTATGAGAGCTGAAAGACTTCCATGGCTACTTAGGGTTACCATTGTGATATAACACCACAACCAAAAGCAATGTGAGGAGGAAAAGGTTTATTTGGCTTACATATCCTCAGTCATAGTACACTGGGGGAAGCCAAGGCAGGAAATCAGACAATGCAGGAACCTAATGGCAGAAGCGGATGCAGTCCATGAAGGAATGCTTGCTCTTCATGGCTTGCTCAGCCTGCTTTCCTGTAGAATCCAGGACACCAGCCTAGGAGTAGCACTACCCACAGTGGACTAGACCTTTCTACATCAATCAATCAAAAAGTACCACAGGCTTGCCTACAGCCAGATACTACGGAAACGTTTTCTTGTCTGAGGTTTCCTCCTCAGATGACAGTAGCTTGGTCAGGTTGACATATATATGCCTAGCCATCCAGCTATCATGTCATATTCATGTCTTTCACTACAAAGCCTCTGTGTTTATTTTGTTCTTTTACAGCATGTCTGGGACAACAACAACCCTTTCCAAATTGTCCTGGTAAAAGGAAATAAGCTTAACACAGAAGAAACCGTGAAGGTGAGTACTTGCTGAGAGTTGAGTGGTTTTGTGAAAGTGAGTACTTGTTAAGAGTTGAATGGTCTTGAGCACTTATTTGTGTTTCTCGTGAGCTCTGTGGTGTCATGTGTAGAGTCTGGCAGCTTGTTGTGAAACTATTGAGTATTCTCTCTGCCTCGCTTTTTGAGACAGTCTCATATAATCCAGACTGGCCTCAAACTAGCTGTGTAGGTGAAGCTGGCTTTGAACTTGATTTCTGCCTCTGCCAACCAAGTCTGGATTACTATGTATGAACTACTGAGCCTGACAGCTTTTTAATCTTAAAGAATTATTTGGTTAGAGATTTATTTGAAAGCCTGACATTATTTTCTTAGTGTATGTCACAGAGGAAATTCTACCTTTAGATCAGGAACTTAAGCAGAAAGAGGCTTACATGTGCTGACTGACAGCCCTGCTAACTAACTTATTGGATATAGTAATCGTTTGTTGTGTTTATATGTTAGAAGTCAGGTTCTATTTGTACAGCTTAAAGATACTATTTGAGCAACTGGTATTAACATAGGGGCTTTTGTCTTGTTCTCAGCTCAGTTTTCTTTTTAAACTGCATATTTATGGCTGATTTGCAGTTTGCTTATTTTTTGTTTTAATGGTATCTTTTCCTTCTAATTTAAAATTTTATTATTATGTCTTATTTCTCTTCTTTTCTTCCTCTTTTTTTTTTTTTAAAAAGGCAGCTTCTCTATATAATCCTGGATGTCTTGCTAGAATGCTAGAATTTCTTTTTCTTTCGTTCTCCCCCCCCCCCTCCCTCTCTCTCTCTCTCTCTCTCTCTCTCTCTCTCTCTCTCTCTCTCTCTCTCTCTCTCTTCCTTTCTTTTTTTGAGAGCCAGGCTCTCATGTAGCTCAGGCTGGCCTAAACTTATTCTTGCAAAACAGCTGACCTTGGATTCCTAATCTTCTGCCAAGCATTGGGATTACAGGCACATGCCACCATACCATGCTTTTACTGCTTCTCCAATTTAAAAAGTATGTCACAGGATACAAGAGATGGCTCAATGTCAAACAGCGTTTACTGCTCTTGCAGAGGACTCAGATGCAGCCGTGCCCAACACCCACATAGCAGCTAACAACCATCTGTAACTCCAGTTCTAGATTACCCAGTGCACTCTCTGACCTCCGTGGACTCCTGTGTGTTCATGGTATGCTTGAATTCACATAGGCACATACATGAACATGTGTGAGTTCCCGCACATGCATGTATGCATACACACATAATCACACACATATACACAACAATAAGTAAAACTTTTGTAAAAAGTGTCTCACGACTTACAACACAGTATCATAAGGATGGAGGAAGAAGTTGTTCATCTTCTTGTCATCTTCTTGCCATCCGAAGGGAGTCTAACTCAAGCCTCATCACTGTCCTCTGTGTGTAAACTGATGCAGAAACACACAGATGAACAGCAAGAATGTTAGGGCGCATTGATTTTTTTTTCTGTTGAGTGTTGCTAATGATCAAATAGTAATTACTTTTGAGTACATCTTAGACATTCCTGTGGATTAGCAAATAGTCAATAGAACTCCTTAAGGATTTCATTCTTAAAAGCAGAAGCCAAACATAGTGGTAGAATGTGGTGTTATGAGCCTATAATCCCAGCAATTATAGGGGGACTATAGATTTTAACCACTATAAAGATATGTGGGCAGAGTTTTTATAGTCAGATCCTTTGGGACGTAGTGTATATTTTGTATTCTATACACGTGTGTGCTTTCACCCTGGAATCTCCTTGCAGATACATAATGTACAGACGTACAGATGGGACTGCATCCTTGCTCCTCTCCTCTGGAGGCTACTGTGTGACTTCCAAACCTTTTATCAGTTCTTTATTGGTTGTTTGTTTTTTTTTTTAACTCTGCTGGGTGTTTGTCCTGGGGCCTTACACATGATAAGCAAGCCCCCCATCACTGAGCAGTTCTTTAAAAACTTACTACATTTTGTTTACTGATTGTGTGTGTCAATGCATGCACACCTGCACCATGGTATGCCTGTGAAGTCAGAGGATGACTTGGTCGGACATTGGTTTTCTCCTTCCACCATGGGTCCTGGAGGTCATTGTGCTTAGCTGCAGACACCACTGCCTGCTAAGCCATCTTGCTGGCCTAGTTCTTTGCTGCTATTGTGTTTCTTTATTATTATTATTTAATAATAATATCTCTTTTACTTTCATTCAGTTTCTTCTTCCAGAAGATTAATCAAACATTCAATATGTGTTTTATTTTTCTCTAGCACATTATACGTCATTTCTTTGTTAGTGGCAGAATGAGTCCTTAGTATTTTATGCCACAGCATTGTCATTTTCCATCAACCGTTGTCATGGAGAGAAGAAATGTGCTTGATGACATGCTAGTTAATGTGTGTTTACCCACCTCTGCGCCTTGTCTGTCCGATTCTCTTGTCCTCCCATCTCATGACATCATAGAATAAGCTAAAGAGAAGCAATGACAATATTTCCTGCAGATGCAGATTACTAGAAAGGTTAGGTATTCTAGTTCTGTGTTAATAAAAAGTAAAAAACAAACAAAAAAGCAACCACTTTGTGTCTTTCCCAGCCTTTTCTTTCCTGACTTTCTTGGCTGAGATGTGCATTACAAACAGAAGAGATGGGTGTGTGCATGCCTGAGGGTTTCCTGTAACAACGGCCAAGAGAGGACCATTGTGCATGCCTACACATGACTGTTGGCATGTATCACAGACACATGAGAACACAGAGATGTATTTGGTGACTTATTAGGAAGATCTGGCTTGAGTGGTTTTGGAAGTATATATATAATGCCACCTCAGGATCTGCAAAATTGACAAGCTGGAGACACAAGGGAGCCAGTGGTTTAGTTCTTGTCTGAATGAGAAAGGCTGAGAACCCCGCAATGCTCATGACACAGATCATGTCTGAAGTCCAGCTGAAGACCCCAGAGAGTCAGGGTTTCAGTCCTCGTCCTATGGCATGAGAAAAGCATGTCTTTTACAAGTTATAAGACTTAATAGATAGTCTGTAGGTTTTCATTTTTCCTCATGAAAATTACTGGACAACATGTTTTTCTTTTTTGGAGAGTGGGCCAGGCAGGAGTCTTACAGTGCAGCACAGGAACTTGCAGAAACCTTCCTGCCTCCTCTAGCCTCACCGTTAGTTAGAAGCCTGTATTTCCTGGCTGACTTACTTCCTTATGTGCAGTGCCCCTCATTTGTGTCAGGATAATGTTGGCCCAGATGGAGTTCAATAGAATAACTTGTTTGGCATTCGCAGGTGCGAGGGTAAAAGGACTGATTGATGGGTGAGTCGGAACTGCTTTACAGACAAGCCGACCACGGTCAGATGGGGAAAGCGGAGAATTCTTCCCCTTGTCTACTTTCTTTTCTTTAATTTGGTTGTTGTTTCGTTTGTTTGTTTTTGGTTTTTTTAAGATAGGGTTTCTCTGTGTAGCTCTGGCTGTCCTAGAACTCCATCTGTACACCTAGTTGGCTTTCAACTCAGAGTTCAAAGGCAAATGCCTTTGCCTCTTGAGTTTTGGGATCAAAGGCATATGCCGCCACAGCCTGGTCTGGTCATGTAAAAAAAAATTGTGTGTATGTATGATGACACATGTGCCCCAGTTCTCTAAGAATCCAGAAAAGGGTGTTGAACCCCTTGAACCTGGAGTTACAGGCGGTTGTGAGCCACCCTGCCTAGGTGCTGGTGACAAGTCAAGTCCTTTGGAACTTCAGCAAATGATCTTACTGCTCTCTCCATCCCCTCCCCTCCTGCCTTGTTGATTTCCTCAATAAAGTAATGCGTGGTGATTTTTCTTGCATAAGTGTTTGAGGGAATTTACTTCACACTGTCTATCCTTGGTTTTTCTTTGTGGGAAGGGTTTCGATGAAGAAATTTGGGGCAGCCAAGTAGTGACAGCACATGCCTTTAATCTCAGCCCCGGGGAGGCAGAGGCTGGCCGGATCTCTGTTCACTGAGAGCCAGCCTGGTCTACAGATAGCCAGGGCTACACAGAGAAACCTTGTCTCAAAAGGAAGGAAGGGAGGGAGGAAGGAAAGAAGGAAAGAAGGAGGGAGGGAGGGAAGAAAGGAAGGAAGGAAATAGAAAGAAGAAAAGAGAAATATAAAGTCTGGGTTTGGTGTTGCATTTCCTTAATCCCAGCACTTGGTAGCAGAGGCAGGTGGATCTGTATGAGTTGGAGGCCAGCCTGGTCTACATAACAAGTTCTAGGCCAACCAAGAAAAGAAAAAAAAAAATTGAATTGGGCTAGAGAGTTCCCTTCCCAGCACCAACATTGAGCGGCTGTGTTCACATTGGCTGTAACTCCAGCTCCTAGAGGATCTGACACCTTTGTCCTCCATAGCCCCCTGCACTCACATGCACAAGGGACAAACACATACATAATTAATAAAATGTAATATTTAACATTTAAAAACAAATAAAGGAGCTTAATTTGGGGTGGGCTAGCTGTCTCAGCAGATAACTGTTCTTCCCACCTGATCTGAGTTTGACTCCCAGAGCCCGTGTATGTGTGGGACAGAGAGAACTGACTCCTGCAGGCTGCCCTCTGACCTGCACACATGTGTGCATATGTAAAAAATTCAGAAATAAACAAATGTAATGTGAAAATTTAAACATTTACTTGTATGTTCACATTCATTGTATACATATATTAGTTGTCACAAGTTAATTTAGAAATTTCAAATTTTCTAAGTTTTCTCAGAGGGTATGTAAGTAGTAAAATTTTCTAATTCTTTTCTTTTCGGGGGGGGGGGGGGTTGAGACAGGGTTTTTCTGTGTAGCCCTGACTGTCCTGGAACTCACTCTGTAGACAAGGTTGGCCTTGAACTCAGAAATCCGCCTGCCTCTGCCTCCCAAGTGCTGGGATTAAAGGCGTGCACCACCACTGCCTGGCAAAATTTTCTATTTCTTTTGTGTCCATTTTGGTAATTTTTGTCTTTCAGTAAAGTACCTATTGATCTACAGGGTGCTCCCCCAAACTTTCTTATTTTTGTTTGTTTAGTTTTGAGACAAGGTTTCACTTACTAGCTTTGGCTGTTCTGGAACTCACTTTGTAGACCAGAGTGGTCTCAACTCATAGAGATCTACCTGCTTCCATCTCCCAAATGCTGGAATTACAGACATTTGCCACTATAGCCGCCACTGATTGTGTGTGTGTGTGTGTGTGTGTGTGTGTGTGTGTGTGTGTGTGTGTACAGCATGTTTGTGCACATGTCACATGCTTGAGTATGTATGTGCCATGTTAATGTAGGTGTCGAACATGGTTATGAGCTGCCCTTTTTAGGTGCTAGGAACTGAGGTTGGCCTTCTGGAAAAGCAGTGAGTACTTTTAACCTGAGGAGTCATTCAAACTGTAGAATCCCTTTAAAGAATCACCAAATAGGCCAGGCTCAAGGAATATAATCTCCTCCTGTGAAGTTGGTTCCTTTGAGTAGCACATCTAATCATCAGAGTGCAGGCCATCACAGTTACAAAACCAGAAGTCACACAAGGCAGGCACCGTGAGATCTGAGCAGAAAACACAAGCTGCTCAGGGATGATTCACTGCTCTCTGCTCTCTGGCTTCCTCGTCAGCCTTGGCCCAGTTCTGTTTTTTCATCTTTGTGTGTACATAGCTTTATTTATGTTTTGTGATAGTGTGTCATGTGGTCCAGGCTCATCTTAGACTCTCTCACAGCTAAGGATGACCTCAGACTCTTGATCCTCCTGTCTCACAACTGCTGCTGGATTATAGGCATATGCTGCTGCACATTGTGTATCTTATGTACACACACTAACAGACATGTACATCTTATGTAGGCATGTGCTGCCATGCAAGTGCACATCCTACAGTTCAGCAGATGCCTCACTCTTGTTCACAGTATAGAAGATCACATTAGGCAGTCAGAGCATAGAGAGAAGCCAGGAGCCATCCTAGTTGGAAAGACAGCAGAAATTCACTTTAGCTTCAGTCTCCTTTTTATTTTCTTTCTCTATTAATTTTTTCTTTTATCTATTGTGTGTGTTTGAGTGTAGTCACATGGTATTTGTGTGGAGGTCAGGACAACTTTGAGGAGTTGGTAGGTTCTCTCCTTCCTCTGTGGGAATCACTTTTACACCCTGAGCCATCTGGCCAGCTCAGTTAGTTTCTTCTCATTTACTCTAGTGTCTAAATAGGCGGCAGCAGCAGCAGTTATCTGAGATAGCTTTTAGGATGGGCCGAATCCTAAATCGCAGGAGCTAGTTTTCTTTTCGTTAGAGGTATTGTGATCCCAAGAGTGTGGTTTCTCATTATGAGCTTTTCTCCCTGCTTCTTTTGAACAGACAGTGCTTAGCATAGCTTGCAAGGGATAACATGCATAAAACCCCAACTCTCTGGTTGGATGAAGAAGATACTGGAGTTACAATAAATTACTTGTGAGATTACAGAGTAAGTGGAGTTTGGAAAGTATGGTTAAGTTTCATATGCTATTGAGCTTATTTCTAGGCTGTGCATATGAGGACCTGTGCCTTCAGTCTCGGACTGGCTGGTATGTGCACATGTGCAAGTAGCCCTACACAAGCACTGAAGGTCTTGGAGCTGTAACTGACTTAGAAGGCTCATTGGAGTCCCTCAAATAAAAAGGCAGGGCTCTGCATCGGATGTGCACACAACCCAGCATTTCATTACTAATAGAATGTCTGAGGTGTATAATTCAGAAGTACTTGGTGTAGAAAATTTCAAGTTGTATGGACAGTGACAGTCATCAAATGGATTGCTGAGGTGATACAGGTGTCACAGAGACAGAATATATAAAGGAAGAAAGTCTCAGCTGAGAAACCGAAGATAAAACTGTACAATGACACACTCTTATGATCCCATTACCTGGGAGATGAGGCAGGATGATATCCAGGCCAGCCCAGGCTATATCCTAACATTTCTCTAAAACAAACAAAAGCCCAAATCAAGAAGCACAGAGCAATGGTGGCTCTTGTCTATAATCCTAGCACTTGGGAGGTAGAGGCAGAAAAATCAAGAGTTGAAGGTCATTTTTGAATACATAGTAAGTTGAATTCTAGACTACCCTGGAATATTGGAAACTCTGTCTAAAAAACACCAAAACAAGCTAAAAATTCCAAACCTACAGAGTACAATATATTAAGATATATAAGTTACATAATTTATTTGGTTGCAGAATGGCATCAAGAAGGAAATGTTAGTGAACTTAAAGATCATGCAATACACTTCACTGATTTTAAACAGCAGAGGAGAACAAAGAGTGGTGGGCAAACGTGTGTCAAGGACCATGAGACAGACAGTTCCAGAAGATCTGAAAGGATCATAGGCTGGTTCTCAGAAAGAGCGTGAAAAGGGTACAATTCAGAAACACCAGATTACCTAAAGAAGTAATCACAGGAAACCTTTTCATATTGGCAAAGGATCTCAGCATACAGATTCAAGAAGCTGGCTGCGGTACCCAAATATGCCTGGGGCATATTCTGCATTACATGTAGTCGTACATCACAGTACCTCCTTCCTTGCCTTGTGATGTTAGTTTCAGCGCTCCTAATCAATTAAAATATAAGTAGAAAAATTTTGAAGCTCTATCCTTTTATCTTCCTCCTTTATTGTGTCGGACACTAAATACTTTGTGTGGTGAGTTTGCACATTTAATGTAGCCATCATCAACACCACCACATGCCTGGTTAGTCTTCCTCTCTAAGTCAGAACAAAGCTGCCCCTTGACAGATTGTATGTAACAGACTAACATTTGTCTCTTGCACAGAGCTTACAGAGCCCACGTCATTTCCCGAATGATAGGAGAATCCTAATTATGGTGAGCACGTTGGACAGTGTGAGTTTAGGATATCGTGTAGCACAGGCTGGCCTTGAACTCTCTCTTCCCACTGCCTCATCTCAAGTGCTGGGATCACGAGAGTTCCACTATATCTGGCTGGAGCATCTTTTAGTATACAATTTGACCCAGCCCCTAGTTCTGAGGGAGAGCTTCCAAACCCTTTGGTGTTTGTGTAGTGGTTGAAGAGTTTCTTCTTGTTCTGTTGATTTTGTTTTTAAATTAATGAGTTTATCAGTAGCTAAAACACCCCTAACCCTACATAGCTCCAGGATAAGGGCTGGTTATCAGAGATACCACTAATGTGGTGTGAATAATGGGCTAAATCTCACTTGATGACCACAAGGTTAGGCAAGAGACTAGAGACCAACTTAGTGACCAGTGGCCAGTGATTAATTATTCATGCCTACTTTGGACTCTTAATCAAACCTGCTCTTTTGGAGGACCCAGGTTTGGTTCCCAGACCCTACATGGCAGCTCATAACTCTCTGTTAACTACATTCTAGGAGATCCAGTGTCCTCTTAACAACCCTATATAACTCTAATTCCAGGGGATCTGGTGCCCTCTTTTGGCCTCTGCAAATACCAGACATTCATACAGCATGCTTACATACACGCAAGGGAAAACATTCATGCATATAAATCCAAACAACAAAACAATAGTGGCTGGAGGGATGATGGCTCAGTAGTTAAAAGAACTGCCTGTTGTTCCAGAGGACCAGGGTTCAATTTCCAGCACCTAGATGGCAGCTAATAACCACTTGTGACTCTATCTAGAGGATACATGGACATATATGCAGGCAAAAAAATCTATAAATATAAAATTAGTTTTAATTTAAAAACAAAAAAAAATTCTTAACTAGTAGTTCACACGAACTCTGGGTTGGTCACTACATCATCGGGTTGTTCATCCCTGTCCTTTTTAATAGTTACTAAAATAAACGGGTGGTCCTGGTTCCCATAGCTCGTGAACCCTTCCCCTGAATTAGTGGATTTGGAGGCAGGGTTGTGGAACCCCTCAGTTCATTTCTAATTGATCAGAAGTATTGAGACCTGGAACTTGAACCCTGCAACTGAAGTGGGGATAAGGCTTGTACCCTAAGGCTATGGTTAGTGTCAGCACTGGACTGACTATAGGATGTCAATATGGGGGTGGGGGAGAGAACATCCATACAGGGGGCAAAAGACCCCATGTGATTGGTGCCTGAATACAGAGATTGGTCCTCCTTTAGATACGTGATGAGGAATACAGAGTGATGTATTTACAGCAGAGTGGAACTCACCCTTCATGTACTGATCTCTTTTCTGTGTCTGATACCTAAAGGCAAAAAGTAGTGGATTTTGACCAGAGTGTGGAACAAGAAAGAAATTAAGGTGTTGATGTTGTGGAAAAGGTTCAAATCTTGCCCAACACAACATTTTTAATTGGTGAGTATAGGAATGTGTTGTGTGTTGGCTTGACAGCTCCCTGTTGCTGCACAGTGGCCAGTCCTTTGCATGACAAAGCCTATTTCTCTTGATTTCTAATGTTTTAGGAATTATGAAAAAGTGTCTCAACTTAACTACAGTGAAATAATAAAATGTGACTAAGGGGGCATATTGACACTTGAAAATTCTTAATTTTTGAAAATACTGAAACAGACTCATATATTAGGAACAGGGACATTCTTTTTTGTTGTTTTTTGTTTGTTTTGTTTTTAAACAAAAAATAGTCTCATGTGTTATGTTTTTCCAAAAAGAAAAACCTTTGTTAGAGTTACAGAATTCTAAATTCAGAAAATAAAGCTTTCATCATTTCATTAAAACCATTTAAAATATCTACTTATCTTTAACCGATTTCAACTTTGTTTTAGTGAGTTATCAGAATTCTCAGGCAGAAATGATTTCCTCTTAAATAACTCATAGTAGGACTATTAAATAATGCCTTCTGTATTCTGTCCAGCACATTTCTTTAGGGTATCAGGTCACGCCCACGTTAGACTGGTTCCTTGTTAACTCTTTCTCAGATCACACTCATCTCTGGCTATTTACAGCTAGCAAAGGACTTCTAGCCAATGCACTTGAGTCTCTGGGGCTTTATAAACAGTATCATTCATAATACCTGCAGTGCCACTACACTGCCTGTGTCTAAGGCTTGGCAGAAGTTTGTTGGTTTTGGTTGCCTAGAATTTGCCTTATAGACCAGGCTGAATTCACAGAGGTCCTCCTGATCTGCATCCTGAGTTTTGAAATTACAGGCATTCTGTCTTGCTTTGTTTTTCAGCTATTATTAAGTAATATTTATTTAGCACATATGTGGTGGGTGCTTGTTTTAATTTCTTCTGATCATCCAAATAACAGAACATGGTATGGTGGTAAAGCTCAGGTTCTTTTTATCAACAAAACCTTGTACAGTGTTCATTTTTAAAGTCATAGTTTGCTGAATGTATTATATTTCTGAATTAAGTTCCATCTATAGGAGGTAACAAGTATATATAGTTTTAAGGACACTGGAGTAAGAAATACCATGTTTATAATAAATCTCTACATGACTGAATCAAAATGTATTCCATGTGCTTTACTCATGATTTATCTAGTCACATTTCAAAAATAGTTTGTAGGAATCACATGTTCTTTTGTATAATAGACATAGTAAGTTTTGACTTTTTAAAACATAAGGAGTATATTCAGTTTACAAATAACAAAAGTCTTGGTAGGTGGGAATTTCCCCCCATGCACAAAGCTGGGTTCAGTCCTCAGCACTGCATAAGTAGGTATATTGGAGCACATGTGTAATCCTCTCACTTGGGACATAAGAACAAGAAGATCACATGGTCATGCTTATGTGTATAACAACATCAAAGCCAGTCTGAGCTACATGAGATACTGTCTTTAAAGAAAATATGTGTGTGTGTGTGTGTGTGTGTGTTTCACATACGTTCATGTGATTAATTGCCTGGTGGGCCACATATTTAGGTATTTATACACCCATTAGACAAAACAAAGGGAAAACTTAGTTATGATATTCATAATGTCATCAAATAAAATCTTTTATGAGCCACCAGTTGATGATACTGTCAGTTGAAAAAGGTATGTTTTTTGAATGGTTACAAAGCAGATACATCAGGTGATACAGTAAGTGACTTCACGGGACATGCAAAGCCATGGCTTTCACTGGGTAGATTTAAAGTGTGGTTGGCAGTGCAGTTGAATAGAATCGCTCTTGGAGACCCCAGCCTGATCCAGGCAACAGCACTTGGCCATGTGGGAGTTTTATTTGAATTTTCCAAACAAATATATCATATGTCCTTTGAAAATTGTGTGTATGTCTCTGTGTGTTGTGTGTGTGCGTGTGTGTGTGTGTGTGTATGTCTCTGTGTGTGTGCGTGTGTGTGTAAGTGTGTATGCTGGTCTTAGGGTAAGATTAGGTGGGAGACACTTTGCTGGGTGTAGTAGAGTGTGCCTGTGGTCCCAGCACTTGGGAGGAGGCAGGAGGTTCAGGAGTTCAAAGAAAACATAAAGAGGTCTGGAGAGGTAGCTCAGTGGTTAAGGGCACTGGCTGCTCTTACAAAGGCCCTGAGTTCAGCTTCCAGCACCCACATGGTACATGATACCATTTTTAGCTCCGATTCCAGGGATCTGACACCTCACACATGGTGCACATATGCAGGCAAAATACTCCTAAGCATTAAATAAAATGAATAAATACGAAAACTCTATTTTAAAAAGTAAGTAATTAAGGAAATAAAGATCTTGTGAGTTTATTACAGAGTTAAAGACCTTCGTTATAAAGTTCCTAACCAGGGATTACAATGAGCAGATGACACTTGGTACCCACCCTTTCTTCCTTTATGGAGATGTGTGGCCTCTTTCATAACCATGAAGACATCTGACTTTGAGTTTTCAAGCTCTGATAGTCCATTCCAACCTACCACTCCTGTATGACTTTTCTCTTAATTAACAGTGGTGTGTGTCTGCTTGTTAGGCATCAAAACCTGATTTTTATATTAGGTAACATAATTTGATCTTAATATTTTAAAGAATACCTCAACTAATAATGAGATGTTGTCTCATTGATCTAATATGCTACAACTTCTAAATTGAATTGATTACAAAAGATATCCTGTCATGTCAAGATACCATCTTCAAGTAACAGGAAACCTCTCTAAGGAAGATAGCTTAACAGGCTTTGGAAAAATTTGTAATTTACTGACTGAATCTGGCTCATCCCATGAGATAGTAAAATGCATGCAGTATTGATGAGTGAGGGCAAGGTAAGGAGTGGCCTAATTAATAGCGTCTCTCTGACCCCCATCAGTCAGTGCTAATCTGTCCATGGACATGGACGGAGCAAACAGTAATTAGATTGATCTCTGATACAGCTTTCCAGAGTGCGACAGGGGAGGGAGACGGGGACTTGGGGAGTTCTGGTGAAGTGCAGGCAGAGTAACTGAGGGATATGTGTCAGTTGTGAAACAGAGGACATGCAGTAGAGTGTTGGAGGGAGTTGTCATAGTAGGTGGCTAAAGGAAGACAGCTATGGCAGGAACGTGGCCTAGGCACTTGCTGCCATGTTGGGCTACCTGAGTTCCATCTTTGACTCACATGATAGAAGGAAAGTCAGCTCCCACCAACTTCCATATACATGCCCACACACATACATCATGTATACACAGAAGAAATAAAATGTAAAAACACGAAATGGAAGGATTAGTGATTTGTAGGTACTAGGATGTGGGAGAAGACAAATTCAAAACGTGACTAGATTTTCAGGACAGAGAAAGCAGGTACTCTGGGAATTTTGGAGCCAGTATTTCCATCTCTTGATCCTGTTGTGTGCATCCAAGTACAGAGACTGCACACGCAGCCTCATTTATTACATTCTGTGCACATGTCTGTCTTCTTCTCTCTGTGTGTCTGTACATGTGTATACATGTATGTGTCTGGCTGTGTGTGTGTGTATGTATGTGTGTGTGCGCATGCATGTGTGTACGCACAAGTGCAAACCAGAAGTTAAGCGTGTTCCTTAGGAAAAAATTACATCCAAAAATATCTGTCCACCATCCATCCATCCATCCATCCATCCATCCATCCATCCATCCATCATGTGTTTGCACATACATGTTTAGATGTCAAATGACAACTTGTGGGAATTTCTCCTTCCACTCCGTGGGTCTTAGGGGTCAGGAATAGTAGCAAAGCACCTGTACCTGCTGAACCATTACACTGGTCCTAAATTAGGTTTTCAGTTTAAAAAGTCTTTAACCACTTTAAATGCTTCCTAGAATATTAATTTAGAAATATTTAAAAGATAGCAAAAGTAAAATCAAAGGTAATTTAGGGGTTGACAGTAACTATAAATTCACGTTCTTTCCAGAATATGGTCACAGTGCAACTATGCTTTTAATAGTAATTGAATTATTCCATTCTTCATTTAAGATCCTGCTGTGGATATATTTTAATTGCTTTTTATGATGGATTGAAAGTAGAGACAAAGGTGTCTAAATGGATGCTATGCTATTCTTAGTGCTGTAGAAAACATCAGTGCTTATGGAGGGAAGGCTTGTGAGTTTGGTGTTTGAAGAGACCCACCTGCCAATAAGCTTGTGATGCTGAGAGAGTTTCTCATGGGAAAGAACAGAGGAACCATGGCAGTGTGCCTGGGGAGTTGGGAGCAAGGGGGACCAGCATTTGAATGGCCAGCCTGGAATACGTGACAATCTACTGTAACAAATAATATTCATATTAATATATTCAGTAAATTAATACTTTATCCTAGCTAGTTCCTCAGTAATGGCACAGAGAGACCAAGATTTATTTAATTAAGCTTTACTGCACAATACCTGGGCAGTCAATGATTTATTTTAATCCTCTGGGCTAATTGGGCTACCTCTTAGCCAAAATCCTTGTAATACTTGCTGTTTAGTATTGATTGGTCTGGCTTTCTGGGTTTAGGTGTATTTTCCCATGATGTCTCCTCTCTCCCTCCTCGTGGCTGAATCTGCCTTTCTTCTCTCTTCCCCCTTCCCTGGCTGGTGGAATTTCCAGTCTATTCTCTCTTCTGCCCAGCCATTTGCTGTTTTTTTTTTTTTATTGTATTTTTAATTGACAAGCCAGGGAATAAATGGTAAGCATTGCTTACACAAACTTGAGACTGGCGATTCCTGACATACGCATTACAATGCCACATCATGAATGAAATGAGATATGAGGGCAGAGAAGACAATGTTTGAATAACACAAGGGTAATCTTTACACTGTAAACATTATACCTCCAATCTATGTCAAAAAAATTAAATCCCATATATGATTAAATGAGTATGTGTGTGTCATATGTCATATAGACAGGGCTATGAATAAGATGATACAAGGACATTTGTCTTCAAAGGTGTGCAGTTGTTCTGTGTACGGTGCTGCCCTGCTTGATAACCTGTGTGCTGGGCTCCCACTGGGAGGCCCTACTGCATTAAGCAGGTCTGCTGGCAGCTACTGCTCCTTCGCTTTGTAGAGTTACTTTTATTTCTACTTTTGCTTCTCACTATTTTTTATTTTGTTTAAGTTTTATTTTGTTTTGTTTTGTTTTGTTGAGACAGGGTTTTTCTGTATACCAGGCTGACCTCGCGGCCCCACCATCAGAGTGCAGAGGTTTGGGAGAAAGAAAGTCAGACGTGCCCAGATACTGAGTACAGGCTCCTCAGAGGAGGGCCCATTTCTTTTCTGAGGTGGAGCCCCAGAGCTTACTGGCCAGTCAGCCAAGCTAAATTAATACGGTCCAGTTTACTGAGAGACCTCATCTTTAAAAGTACAGTGGACAGTGAAAGAGAAAGAGGAAGACACACAATGTAGGCCTCTTCCTCTAGCTGCACACACACAAATGCACAGACACATCTGTTTACAAGGGACTGGATGAAGTTAATTCATTTTCATTTCCCATGGCATTTCTTTTTGTGCTGGCAAGTAGTTCCTGTACGCCGTGTCAGGGGACTACTAAAGATACAGGAGCAGAAGCAAAGGGTAGTCAGAGATGCTCGTTTTAATTTATGCACAGTGCTGGACTCTGCTGCATGCTAGGCAAGTGTCTGCCACCTAAGCTGTATCCCAGCACTAGTAAATCTTGCATACATTTTACGTATGCTCTGCATTGCCTTGTGTGTGAAAAGCCGAGCGATGCTTGATGTGATTATACATACAGGTAACAGAAGATGACACATTCATAACTTATTTGTCCTTTTGTTTGGTTAGGTTTTCTGAGATAGGGTCTCACATTGTCCACCCAGGTCTCAGACTTGCTGTGTAGCCAAGGCTAGCCTTGAAACCCTCTCCTTTAGTTCCATTCCTCCATGGAGACCACTGGTGTTTGACTAGTATTAGCTGTTGTGGCTACCCCACTTACTAAGGGAAAGCCAGAAAACCTCCTCGTTGTGTGGTAAGTACTCGCCGATGCCTAGAGGCGAGCGTCTAACCATTGTTGCACCGCTCTCCCGTGCTCTCATTGTCCTTGAGTGAGACTCTTCATGTGTGCACTACTCAAGATTGTTTTCTTCCCCCATCACAGGTTCATGTCAGAGCTGGGCTTTTTCACGGAACAGAGCTCCTGTGTAAAACTGTTGTAAGCTCAGAGATATCAGGAAAGAACGACCATATTTGGAATGAACAACTGGAATTTGATATTAATATTTGCGACTTACCAAGAATGGCTCGATTATGTTTTGCCATTTATGCAGTTTTGGATAAAGTAAAAACGAAGAAATCAACAAAAACTATTAATCCCTCCAAATACCAGACGATCAGGAAAGCTGGGAAAGTGGTAATGAAATAATAACTTCAGAAAATTATTTATATAATGGGACATTTTAAGGCTCTGGAATAATTGAATAACAGACGTTAAATTATTTCATGTGACTTGAACCCTAAGAACTAATTTCAAGAAGATAGTGAGTTTCCGTGTTCATGTCTTTTTTATGTTCTTTTCTCAAATCTCTTTGAAGGTATTTCATGATACAGATGCATAAAACCTTAGGGTGGCCCAGAACTCACCTTGTATGTGGCTCAGGCTAGCCTTGAACCCACTTTGACACTCCTGCCTCAGCCTCTACATGATGGGACTAGGGGATATGAACCACTGTACATGGAAAGTAAAGACATTTTTAAAATAGCTGCAAAATAGTACCTATAGTACCTTAATTAAAATTCTAGATTATATATATATTTGAAAGTTAAGATTTTTGGTTTTTAGATTTTATGAAGCCAGGCAGTGGTGGCGCACGCCTTTAATCCCAGCACTTGGGAGGCAGAGGCAGGTGGATTTCTGAATTTGAGGCCAGCCTGGTCTACAGAGTGAATTCCAGGACAGCCAGGGCTATACAGGGAGAGATTGATTTTACGAAGCTCATAGATCGTAGACTGTACCTCACTCAGCACACCTGATGTGACTCTCAGACACAAAAGCATGACTGACATCAGTTTTTAACGTGAAAAATCAGGCCTTCTCATTAGTATTAGGTAATCTCTGCTCCTTTTTTGCTGTTGCCTCAGTGTAAACAGACTTTTCACTCTCAGGATTCCTGGATTTTGAAGTCCTAGCGAAGGATATTAGACCTGTTGTCATATGGCCCTCTTCCATGTGTTTTCGTTTTCTCTCTCTCTCTCTCTCTCTCTCTCTCTCTCTCTCTCTCTCTCTCT
>NW_021620534.1:93621-153276 GCF_004785775.1 Grammomys surdaster | reverse complement strand
TCTCTCTCTCTCTCTCTCTCTCTCTCTCTCTCTCTCTCTCTCTCTCTCTCTCTCTCTCTCTCCCTCCCTCCCTCCCTCCCCCCCTCCCTCTTTCTCTGTTCTTCTCTCTCTCTCTCTCTCACACACACACACTAACACATTACACTAACACATTACATATTTTGAAGACAGGGTCTTTCTGTATGGTTCAAGCTGCCCCGAGAGTCACTAGAACTCTTAGTCTCCTTGCCCCTCTTTCTCTACTGAGGAAAAGTGTGTGCCACAAGAGTTGTCTTAGAGCCAGTGGTAGTTTTGTTCCGTTTGTTTTTCCAGTGCTGTGGATTGCCAGGGCCTCTTGTGTGCTCTGTGTTACCACTGACCCACAGTCCTAGCCTTTCCATTTCATGTTACTAGTCAAATGTTTTACTCCCCCTTCCTTGTGCTCGTAGTGCACTCTCTCCCTCCCTCCTACCCCTGCTCTGCCCCTTCTTCACTCTCTCCTTCCCCCACACCAGATAGGGTCTCTCATAGCCCAGCCCAGTCCATCAATTGTGGCCAAGGACGACCTTGAACTCCCGATGTTCCTGTCTTGTCATCCTTGCTTGCATAGTGAGTCCTGCAGAGTGCCACTTTTGTTGTTTTCCAGACAGGCTCTCACACTGTGAAGCTTGCTGTGCTTCAATTAAAGGCCACGTGCCTGGGTTTTTGAAATATAAACAAACAGATCTCATGCTGTTGAGCAGGCTACTCTTTGTGGCCGAGCATGTAGCCCAGACTGGCCTCAAACTCACAGCAGTTGAAGCCGTGCAGGTGTTAGCCACCACACGTGAGAAGTGTCCCTCTCTTAGCAGTATAAGTAATTCCCGCAGTATACAGAGGCATTGTGTCCTCCCATGCTAGGATCTACTGTACACCTACCTTGTCTTAGTCATTTAGAAACTCCCCCTCAGCTTCAGAAAGTTTTCTGTTTTGTGTGCATACTGTTTTATCATGGTATATTAATTGACCTGTAGAATTGTTCTTAAAAGTTATAAAGATACTGGAATAGCTACTATATTGTTTTCAACTTACATGAATTTTTTGGAAATTACCCAGAACATCAGAAATTTCTAGTACTTACATTGAAACATGGGTCATATATTCTGTGATTCATTGAAGTCCATTCTGGGTTTATTTATGCAATGCCAATTTCAACAGCATTATCCTGTCGCGTGGGTAAATACCATGGTTTTTGACTTCAAAGGACAACTGAGGTCCGGAGATGTAATATTGCACAGCTGGTCTTCGTTTCCTGGTAAGATTTGCATTATCATTATTATTAATTATTATTATTATTATTATTATTATTATTTCAGGCTGGCCTCTAACTCAAGAGATCTCCCTGCTGAGATTAAAAGATGTGTGCCACCAACACTGGCTAAGATTTATATTTTAATGGCAGTGCCTAGTTCGGGTGAGCAGCTGGTGCACCAGTCAGTGTTTCTCTGACTCGTTATTGTCATATTTCAGTAAAAAACCAAAAAACTTTCTTGGTTATTTATTCTTTCTTGTTGTTTTGTTTTGCTCTTTTTGAGACAAATTATCTCTATGTGACTGACATGAAACTCACTATTTTGGTCAGGCTGGCCTTGAACTCACAGAGAGATCCACCTGCCGCTGCATCCAGAATCTTGGGATTAAAAGCCTGTGCCACCATGCCTACCTGTTATTTATACCCAAATTGTATTACACAGAATGTTTGTTTAGCTATAGACATGAAATTCTTGTGTGTATATACATATGTATAATAATATATGTTATATACAGCATATATATTGCATTATATAACTATATAAATTATATATTATATTAACATAACACATGTTGTATAGATAATTATGGGAGTATTCTTGTTTTAAACATTTTACTTTTGTAGGCGTTTATGGAAACCTAAGAAACAGTGTCTTCTTTATAGCAGGCTTTACTGCTTATAGTTGTCCTGACTAGGGAATGAGCACTCTGCAGAGATAGAAAACAGTAAGATTTAGCTTGAAGATCAAGAGAATGGAGTCCTTCTCAGGTGCCTAAAGGCTTACTGATTCAGTTTGTTAGACTTGCTTAGGTGACACAACCTTTAGGACACTTTCATGAAAGAAAACTAATTGCAGACTTTTGTTTTTAAAAGTTCAGTTCCAAAAACATTTTCATAATTATCCAAATAAAAATCCAGATTCTTTACATGTTTTAGATGAGCTGGAGGAAATGCTGAATCCCATGGGGACTGTACAGACAAACCCATACGCCGAGAATGCTACTGCCTTGCATATTAAGTTTCCAGAGAATAAGAAGCAGCCTTATTATTACCCCCCCTTCGATAAGGTAAGCTAATTAAAGGGCCACGCACCATGCACAAAGGACTTGCATTATTCCTAGATGTAAGTGTTCACCCACCCTCAGTGTGTCTCGTTCTCTTTTCAAAACTGATCATGGGCAGAGAGATCCAAGGAAGGCTGTGCAGCATGGCAGCTGGTGTGTGCTTATCACTGACCAAGTGAAACATGGCGTCTCTGGAGCTCAGGGGCCGTGTTTGTAAAGAGAGATTTAGTTGTTTGAGTTCTTTTCTGAGGTAAAGAATCTCTTAGTCGACTCAGAGATGGAAGAAGAGATGATTCCTGCCCAGTATTACTATAGTCAGGACTTTGAGGGCAGTGGCTGTTGAATCAGTGTTCTACTCTAGCCAGCATGGCCTCGAACTCATGGTGTTGTTCACACTTACCCTTGATCTATAACAGTCTCCCTGCCTCCACTTTCCAAGAGTTACAACTACAGGTGTGAGGCACCATACCTGGCAGGGACTTGAGTAGAATCTGGGGCATGAATTTCTATTTCCCTAGTTTATGAGCTGCATGCATGTTTCTGAAATGAGACCTATTTAGTGGTCTCAGCTGGCACAGGACTGACATGATTTCTATGTAAGAAAGCCGAGGAGTCATGTTTTCCCTTCCCTCTACGGCTAGAGGTTGAGCCCATGTCTTCACGGTATGTCCTTAACCACTGAGCAGCACCCCCAGCCCTTTCCTAATGTTCGTTTTATGTTATTTGTAACTTTATGTGTATGAGTATTTTGCCTATGAATATGAGTGTGCCTGGTGTACAAGGAGGTCTGAAGATGGCATCAGACTCCCTGAACCTGGCCTTACAGACTGTTACGAGCTACCATGTAGGTGCTGGGAACTGAATCTGGGTCCTCTCGAAGGACAAGTGCTCCTAACCACTGAGCCATCTATCTTTCCAGCCTCTAAATGTTTTGATTTTCAGGTGTGACATTCCTTCCTCTCCTAGGTATGATTGGTATTGATTTTAATACAAAAATCTTTGGATAAATATACACAAGAGATTTCTTGGCCCGAGTGAGAAAAGGCTACATTTTAAAGTCCTAAACTTATAAACTCAGTTCATTTTCATGCTGAGCAGCAACAGACTTGTATAAAAGGGATGTGTGTGTGTTGTAGCCGTGGGGAAGCTGGTGACAGTGGACCTTAGAGCCTCACACATGCTAAGCAGAACTCAGAAGTAACAGAACTGTGTACTCAATCAGTCCTAGAGATGGTTTTTAGGGTCTTACGCAAATTGAATTTCTGTAGTTCAGTGCTGCTTTAGTCATTTATACCCGACCAGTTGTGTCCACCCAAGAACTACTTTATCATTATAAGGTCTCGAGTGCTTTGTAGTGCTCTTGCTCTCACTCTTGTCTACCTGTTCCTGCCCTGTCCTCTCATCCCTTCCCCCCCCCCCACATGCTATGGCTGGCCTCTCTCCTCCTCCCCTCCCCTCCGCTCCTTTCCCCCTCCCCTTTTTTGTCTTCCCCTCCCATCCCTTCCCCTTTCTTCCTCTCCCTTCCCCCCTCCCTTTCCCTTCCCTCCTCTCTTTCTCTGCCTCTACTACCCTTTTAACTCCCCTCCCCATGCCCTGAATAAACTCTATTCTATACTTTAAAAAAAATTTTTTTTTTAGCTGGGCAGTGGTGGCATACCCCTTTAATTTTAGCACTTGGGAGACAGAGGCAGGTGGATCTCTGAGTTTGAAGCCAGCCTGGTCTATGGAGTGAGTTCCAGAACAGCCAGGTCCACAAAGAGAAACTCTGTCTAGAAAAACAAAAACAAAAAAGGTTTTTTGTCCAGTATGGTACCTCACATCTATAATCCCAGTACTAGCAATGCTGCGGCAGGAGAATTGTGATTTCCAAATTTCCCTGGGCTATATAAAGTGGTTCTTTTTTAAAACATAAAAAATAAAGAGAGCTGTGGATATAGCTCAGTAGTAGAGCGTGTGCCTAGCATGTGCAAGCACCAGTTTGTCAAGTAAATGAATTGAAAATAAGATTAAAATACTATTCCGAGCGGTAATTTAAGACCAAACAAAGAGCTGTGCTTCCTAAACAACGCAATGTTAAGAACTTGCCGTTTTTATACATACTGAGTAAGGAGAAAGCTAAACGTGATTAGCATGAGACATTTCTGTGTTCCTGAAGCCATCCTTAGATAAGAGTGTGTTCATAAGCCACTGCTTTCATGTTCTGGACGCCATAGTCCTCTCTGGTGACTGTTGTCAGCTATGGTGTGTGTTCAGTGACCTCAGTTTACTAGGGACCAAATTAGATGTCTCTGACATACTTAATACTTTGAATTTATCTATTTCTAGAGAAGTAGAATTTCTTTGCTTGTATAGTTTCACAGTTGCTCTGTCATCCTTAATACTCGTCTCTCATTCCCCCGCCTCCCGCCTCAGCCTCCCCTGCCTCAGCCTTCCCCACCTCAGCCTCCCCTGCCTCAGCCTCCTGAGTACTGAGATCAGTGTGATCAAGTCCGCCACTGCAGAGCTATATCCCTGGTCCTACTCTGTTTTCTTTTCTTTGAGTCAGGCCTCACCATGTCAAGCTGCCTAGCAGGCCTTGATTTGTCCTTCTGCCTCAGAGAGAGTTTTATGATGACTGCAAATAAGTCATACAAATGTAAAAAGGAGAAGCTTCTAAAGTCCTTTGTTACTGTCCTTTATCTCTTGTTTTACAAGAGAAGTTTATGACCATTGCTTAATAGCAGGAGACTCTCACTTGACCTTAGGAACTACCCTGTGGCTGGGAATCACCACCCTGTGCAGTAGACAGGGAATCGGCTCCCTGTGGAGTAGGCCAGGAGTGACTACTTTTAACAGAGTCCAGTCACAGTGGGACTTCTGAGTCTTTCCTGCCTCCCCACATTGGTGGGTTCCAGTCTTTTCAAGAGCACAAGGCCTCTGTGTGAACTGAGGGAACTGAGCACTGCTTTCCGGTGCCCACTGTCCATGCTTCTGCAGCACTGGGGATCAGCCAAGCGCATGGAACCGCTCTACCACACCCCACCAAGCCACAGCTTGCAGTTTTAGCATCTGCTTTGTTATTTCCCTCCTCTCCTGCTCTCCCGCTTGCTTGCTGCCATCCCTCTTTTCATTTCACTGCATCCCTTTTGTAGACTGGGCCCAGACTTGCTATAGATTCTGGGTCCTCCAGGACCTCACACACACTAGGCAAATGCTTTACTCTTGACTTACACGCACCTCATCCCTTGATAGCTGTTAACTGTAAAAAATCAGATGTCAGGAGGCTTACTTGTGAGTAACTTTTTAAAACTTGTTACTGGTTCTTTGTGAGTTTCACAGCATGTACCCTAGTTCACTCATCTCCCACCCCTGTCTAGTTGCCCTTACAACCTCCCCCTACCCACCAAAGGAAAATAAAATAAACAAACAAACAAAACAAAGCATAGAAAACACCCTGGAAGCTGTAGTGTGTCACAGCGTGTCCCACACATCTTTACTTGTGCACTTCAGTGAGTCATTGGTTTGGTGGGAGGCCTCTGGCTTCTGATGTGTTATAAATACTGGGTCCTCACTAGAACTCTTCTTGGATATCCTATTGTTGCCTTGTGTGATGGAGATCCTGCAGCTTTGGCTCAGCAAGACTGGCCTTCATAAATGAGGTAGAAGTTGGGGTAGGCCAACTCAAAGCCCTGGATCTGGGTCTGGGTGGTAGCTGAGTTGATCAGCTCACTAGCTCTCCCTGGGCAAACTCTCCAGCCCTGCCCTGGGTAGCTCACTCAGTGCCATAACCAGCAAGAATCAGGGTGAGCTCTCCCTCTCTCAGCTCTCATGCTCTCTGGGTCCCGTCCCCCACCCCCCTACCCCCCACCCCCACTCATGTCACCAGAGCCAGCTCCACTGCATTGCCCAGGTGTGTTCAGAGCCTGCTCTCCTAAGTGCGGCTGCCAGCTGCTCAACAGGAAGGGCCAGGCCATCTGTTCTCATGACCCTAAGGCCAGCTTTCCAAACTCCTGCTGGTGGTGAAAGGTGGGTGAGGGGTGGAGGAGATGCACACCACCTCCATTTCCTTGCCACCTCATGGCAGATGAGTGGCTGGCAGAGTCAACTCTTTTCATGCTCACAGCTCACCCAAGGCCATGCTACCAGGGCCAGCTCTACTGGACTGCCCAGGTGGCTGCCAGACCAGGAACATCTACATGTCTCTAGTGGTAATATGACCCATAGACATCAACATAGACATGGCCTTCAGGTGGACCCGCTGGCTACTCACAACAGGCTGTTCCTTTCTACCTTCCAGTCTCCAGTTCTTTTCATAATGTTCTGCTTCTCTTCCTCTCCCATCTGTCTACCACATACTTGCCCATTGTAATGGCTCCCACTGTGGGCAGGCCACGTGGCTAGTGGGCCCCTGGGTGTCCTCTTCTGCCCACTCCATGGTAAGTGGACCTCTGTGTATACAGCGTGCCCATGCCATGTGGCTGCAGGCTAGTCTCTGGATGTTCTCCTTCATCCCTGTTGCCTGGCAGCAGGTGGGTCTCAGGATGTCCACCTGCTCAGGCTGCTGGACAGTAGGTAGTTCTCTCCCTTAGAACCCTTTAAAAAATTTTTTAAGATTATTTTTATTTTTTATATAGAGTCTTTTACCAACACATATATTTGTGTGCCATATGCCTGCAGTTTCCAGGGAGGCCAAAAGGTAATATCAGATCCCCTAAAACTCTATTTACAGATGATTGTGAACCACCATGTGGGTTCTAGGAATCAAATCCAGGTCTTCTGGAAGAGCAGCAAGTACTCTTAACCCCTGAGCCATCTTCAGCCCACACCCTAGTAACTCTTACTTATCTAGGAGCAGTCTTCGAGCATAGTGCTCTCCAGTCCCCTCAGTGACACTCTGATTTCCCTGTTGTCCAGGGGTTTGAAGCCCTTGGGGAACACTGATTTTTGAGATTGTTTCATTTTAAAATTTTGTTTCTCTTTATAAAGGCTTTGAGTGCCAAGCATGTGCAATCTCTTGTAATCTAAGTGCAAACATAGTTATTAACATTGAAAATTTTACAAATATCAGGACAAAATGTAAGTTTTTATTTTTTCCAACAGATCATTGAGAAGGCAGCTGAGATTGCCAGTGGAGACAGTGCTAATGTGTCAGTAAGTATCCAGCTCCGTCTCCCTCTAGCCCTTACCACAGAGCTCCGTGTGACACGAGGGGCCTTCACCTCATCTGTTGTAATGAATGTGTAGAAGATGTAACTCAAAAGCAATCTGTGAGTGTGGATAAGCATTCACAATAAGTGTGCACATCTCAGAGCTGGCTGAACATGGCTCAGTGTTGGTGGCTTGTATGACTTGAATGGGAAGCCCTTTTCTGCATAAGTGTAGGGTGGTAGCCCACAGTAGCTGCTAGTGCTCACCACAGAATTCCAATGCTATCTTAGTATCAGCTAGGTAACTAGGAGGCTGTGTTCTTTCAAATATCAAAGCCAGTATAATATGAACTAGCTTTACAGTGGGGGACCTGTGTTTTCTCCCTGAGAACTCTGCCAAGTTGAAAATGCCATTTATGTTTTATGGTTTAGTATTTTTATTCTAGCTCCCTGTTTTACTACCCCACAGACAACAGAAGCATGGAAGCAAGACACAAGTCCATATACTTTGTTCTGAGTATTATTATATATCATTCCCCTCCCCCTTTTTTGAGACAGAATTTCTTTATGTTTCCCTGGCTATCCTGGAACTCTCTCTGTAGACTAGGCTGGCCTTGAATCTACAGAGATCCTCCAGCCTCTGCTTCCCCTGTGCCAGAATTAAAGTCAAGCACCACCACACCTGGCACCTCTTAGATTTTTGTCTCTTTATGTTTTCTGAATTAGTAGAAGTTGTAAATAAATAATTACTCAGATTTCAAACAAGCCACCACTGTCTGACAGTGTGTATACTTTCTGCTCACATCTCATGGGCTGTATGTTGGACACATGACCAAATCGTAAGTGTGGCCAGACAACATAGTCTTTTACTAGACCGCCATGTTCTTGGCTAACAGGAAGAGAGGCTAGCACTGAAGGAAAGGAGAGGAGGGGGGAGGGCAGGGCTGGGCAGGGCAGGGCAGGGCAGGGCACGGCACGTCAGGGCAAGGCACGTGAAAGGTTGGTTTAGATGGTCTTGCTGCAGACTGGCCCTGAATCGCTCAGTCGTGCTGCCTCAGCCTTCATGTGTCAGGAGTAAAGGTGTGTGACTGTTGAAGCCATGCATGTCAGTGCACACCTGTACTCCTGCACTGGGGAAATACAGGTAGAAGGATCAGGTCATCTTTGGTGGCCGTTGTGAGGCCTGGTCTCACAAGACCAGAATCAGCAATGACAAACAAAATAGGACTAGACTGAGCCTCTCTTTCTTCATTACCAAGTTACAGACGTAAGCATCTTCAGTGAGGGTGTTCTTCCATAGAACACAGTTTCAGTCTTACTGCTTCCTACAGAGTCCAGTCGCTGTGAGACGGTGTCTAGACTGACTAGCTAGCAAGCTACCAGAAGCTACCTACCTGCTCTGTCTTCTCCATGGATGGTTACAGATGCATGCTTGTTGGCCTTCACAGGGAGAGGTTCTGGGGGGTCAAAGTTCAGGTCTTTGTGTTTGCACACCAAGCATCCCACCACCTCCACCGAGAGAGTTTCCAGCTCAGATTCTTACTTGGAACAACACTCTCCCCCATTTTCCTTGGATTCTTGGTTTCTGTATTCTTAAGTTTTAAACTCTGGTTATCTGCCTGCTCACTGTACTATGCCTTCAGGATTTAGACTCCTACATGTGAAGATTCCCAAGTATCCTGGGACCTGATAGCTCCCAAGGGTCCAGTAATCTTCACTGCTGACAGGATTAGTGTCACAGCTGTCACAGCATAATACAGGAAGGGCCATGTATGGCCAGCTGCACTGTTCCCTCTTCAGACAGATACCTTAGCCTCCCAATCCTTACTCTTCAGGCAGATACCTTACTCTGAATCCTAGCTGCACCCCCTTCTTCTCCCTCCTCCTACTCTTTGAATCTGACCTAGAGTTCCCCAGAACTGTGCCTAACTTCTCACTGCTCCCTGAGCCTGAAGGCCCCAATCCCTCGTCACATTCTCTCAAGGGTTATGATCACACCTCCAACACATTTTAGACAGATTGGCGTCAGACACATGTGTAGCAAAAGACAAATGCCTGGACTCCCTGAATCTCCAGCCTCATCCTTCTAAGTGCTGGGCTTACAGGTATATCATACCACGTCTGCCAGGTGGGTTTGTTGTTGCTGCTGCTATTTAAACATGCTCACCTGTGTTGACTGGCACTTTGACTCCTTCAGAATGATGGGTTTATGGCATCACTAGGGAACTTCTTCATTTTTGTTAGGATGGAATCCTGTAAATTCGGCCAGTGCTTTGCAACTGAGTAAATGTTCTAAGACAACAGAGTTTTGCTGTTTTGTGGTCACAGGGTTCCTTTTCCTTTTTTCTTTTAGATTCTTTTTAATGTATGTAGTACTCTGTCTGAATGTATGCCTACACGCCAGAAGAGAGTATCAGATCCCCTTATAGGTGGTTGTGAACATATGATTGCTGGGAATTGAACTCAGGACCTCTGGAAGAACAGCCAGTGCTCTTAACCTCGGAGCCATCTCTCTAGTTCTGATCATAGGGTTTCTAATTTATAGAAATTTTATGCCTTTATGCCAAGGCACAAGCCAAGAAGGTCTCTATTTATTACTCTTATTTTACTCGTTATATGTTTGGGCTATCTTGGGAGGTGGGGTGCTGCAGTTGGAGGTTGGTAGAATCAGGAGATTGTGAATGGTAAATTAACTCAAGAGATAGAAGTGCTTCCCACCCAGCATGCCTTTAATCCCAGCACTTGGGAGGCAGAGGCTCACTAGCCTAGTCTATAGAGCAAGTGCCAGGGTAGCCAAGGCTACACAGAGAAACCCTGTCTTAAAGCAACAACAATAACATAAAAAGGACAAACAAAAACAAACAAAAAATTGCTTGCCATTAATCCTAAGAACCTGAGTTAGATCCCCAGGACTCACATGGCATTTGAATGTAAACACACAGAGGAAGTTTTTTTAAAGAAGAAATTTAACTAAAATAATAGTGAATTTATAAGCTATTTAAATGATAAGATATATTTAACCTAAAAGCAATAGTGCCATCTAGTGTTGGCACTTAGATTTTAAAAAAGAACCTTTATGCATCACCTATAACCTATTAATACTGAGCAATGCAAACTTTTAAAAAGGGTCCACGTTAATCATTGTACAGAATTTCAGTTGGTAAAGCTCACAATTTGTAATGTCATTGTATATAAATTTGCTGAATTGTTGCCTGTGGTTTGCACAGTTAAATTCTGTAATTACTATTTTACTTTCTTAAAGAGTCGTGGTGGGAAAAAATTTCTTGCTGTACTAAAAGAAATCTTGGACAGAGACCCCCTGTCTCAGCTGTGTGAGAATGAAATGGACCTCATTTGGACTCTACGGCAAGACTGCCGAGAAAATTTCCCACAGTCACTGCCAAAACTACTCCTGTCAATCAAGTGGAATAAACTTGAAGATGTTGCTCAGGTGACGGAAAATTCCTTGTCCCTCTCCCATCTCTTCCTTCTCTCCCTCCACTTACTTTCCCCCTAATAACAAAAAAAGCTTTCTGTAGGTATGTGTGTGTGTGTGTGTACATTACTCATTGATTTTGTATAAAATGTCTTTCCACAGAAGTATTTCCATTTGTTGGATTTTTTGTTTTCTCTTAAAGATAGGTTCTTACCTTAGCCTCTCTCAAATGTCTAGTCCTTCTGTCTCAGCCTTCTGCACCATGATGCCTAACTTGTTGGATAATTCTCTGCAGGAGCTATTTATGAGGTTTTAAACCCTTACATATTCTTTGTACCGTCACAGTTCCTGGAATCAGGGTTGGGGTGAGCAGGCCTTATATTAACTACAACTGGAACAGTAGTTTGGGAGCCCCATTTATCAAAATGGATGATAGTCAGGTTCGGGCACCTTCCACTAGTCTCATAGAACCCCAGTGGTTTTGTTGTTTTAGGCAGGGTCTTACTCCATAGCCATGGCTGGCTTAGAACTCATTGTATAGACCACACTGGCCTCACACTCACTGACATCCGTCCGTCTCTGCTTTCCAAGTGCTGGGTTTAAAGGCATGTGTCACCATGCCTGTCACAGTTGCTTTTGAGAAGCTGAAGGAATATCCCTTCCTGAATGTAATCTAATCAACCAAGCTTTGTAGCACTGGTCTTGCCCAGTAAATTGCTGTCAGTGGTATAGAATACTCAAGAAAATCCCAGCTTACAGAGTAAGGTTTTATCAAGTGGTGAGCTTTGATTTGATTGCCACAAATTAAACTTTTTTCCACTCTCAGTCAGAACAAGTTTTACTCCCAGTTATCTGTCCCTGTGAGACTCTGCCCTGTAAATGTATCATACCCACAGGAGGACTCTCCATCTCACAGAGCCATGGCATAGTTCCTCTTCAGAAGACCTAGGTGTGGCCAAAACTGTCTCTGTCACATGCAGCTCCAGCTCTTGCCCAGGGAGTCTCATCGTCTGACGTTCAGTTAGCATTTGTAATAGGATTTATTAGCCATTAAAAAGGATGTAGGCACTCTTCAGTTCTTGTGGATTATTTACATTTATTTCTGATTTGAGGAGCTCAAGCGTGTTCTGGTTAATTGAAAAAATCTGTAAAGTAATAAAAGATTTCTCTAAAAATTTATTTAAAAGTAGACGGACTTAGTGGAGCACACCTCTAATTTCAGCACTTGAGAGGCAGAGACAGGCCATGCACCCAGAGTACAGATGGAGTTCTAGAACAGCCAGAGCTACACGGAAAAACTCTACTTCAAATAAATAAACAAACAAACACACACATACATGCATACATACATATATACTTTAAACTTTGTAATTTTATATTGAGTTATTGACTTTCTCAGTATATACGTCTTAGCTTCAGACTTGGCTTATTTATACTTGTTTTGTTCTTAAATTATGCGATGGCTAATTGTTGTAGACACCTGCAGTGTCTTACTCTGTTTTCCTTAGGCACATAGTAACCTTTAAAACATATATATAGAATGTTTCAGAAACAAAGTCTACATCTGCCAGAATGTTTGAGGCATCAGTAATTAAAAATGTTCCTTTCTTTTGATTCATCTCTGTTCCGATATGCCAGGAAAGATAATTTCCTTTTGTCCACCAAACGTCTGACCCAGCTTTCATTTTAAACAGCTTCAGGCGCTCCTGCAGATTTGGCCCAAATTGCCTCCCAGGGAAGCACTGGAGCTCCTGGATTTCAACTATCCAGACCAGTATGTCCGGGAATACGCTGTAGGCTGCCTGCGACAGATGAGGTATCTCTTTTAATGGGACTTTCCTGGGGCAAGGAATTACCTGAGTGGGTGAGGAAGAGAGTGGCTCCTTGAATGTTGCACTAGTAAGGTAAGGGCCAGAGGAAGCTTGTTTGAATCTTGGTGGCCAGGTCATGTAGGAACTTACCTTGGCACCCTCCGCTGGCTTTGCAGCACAGACCTTACTGCTGCATGAACAGTTTAGGTGTAGGTAGGCCACTCTCCCCTTGGACTACAGGACAGAGTTCTGAAATCTTGGTTTCCAAGCACCTGCCCTAGGCCAACCCTGGAAGCCAGCATTTCCAAACTGAGCAGCCATGCCTGTGTCGCCTCTTTCCTTCACCATAGTCTATTAATTATCCCCAAAGAAGGGTTAGTATTCTATGATGGAGGCATATTTGTTTATTTATTTTCTCATGGGATCTGCCCTTGAACTAACTGTGTAGCCCAGGCTAGCTAGTTCTCAAACTAGACTGATTCTCCTGTGCCCAGTCCTGGCTATGGTCCTTCCTTGCTTTTAAAATCAGATCTGTTCTAAATAGTTTGATAGGAAGAAAAGACTATGTAACCTCTGTAACAGTTTGAGATGCAAAATTGTCTATATAGGAGGGCAGCCCCTGACTCTTATACTTGTTTCAGGTAGCTGTAGGTTTTTATACATGGATGTGGAGAAGCTTTACCACAGAAGCCTGATGTCCTTATTGACCCTTGCAACCTACCTAGACAGAGAATGAGAAAATTCTCTCTACCACATTGTCTCCTGAACACTGTGTACACACACCACATACATGCCACATACACAATAAAATAATTATGTTAAAATGGCCATTTAGGGACAGTGGACATGACTCCTGGCCAATTATATGTGTGACACCAGCTGTAAGGACGTGGTACAGGACTGTAAACATGTGACAAGCCTAGTCCTGGAGACCCACACAAATTAGCCAAGTAGTGTGCGACAGTTGGTGAGGAGGGATCGTTTTCTGGCACTGGTGGCTGAGTTTCTCTCTTTTGTTTCTTTCAGTGATGAAGAACTCTCTCAGTATCTTTTACAATTGGTGCAGGTTTTGAAATACGAGCCTTTTCTTGACTGTGCCCTCTCCAGATTCCTGTTAGAAAGAGCGCTTGATAACCGGAGGATTGGGCAGTTCTTATTTTGGCATCTTAGGTACGTCTTTCCCATCTCCGTTTGATACCATTATGTGCTCTAATAACTAATCCAGTGGGATTTAGGACACGCAGTGGACTAGCAGAAGCTCGGTGGCTTCTGATCCATCTCTAGTATGTACACTGTTTAATGTCTTCTCCTATTTTTTGATACCTAAATTCTGTTTTCGTCATTTGGCAAAGTATTTCAGGTAAATATTTTATGATGCTTTCTGGATTTTTAGCTAAAACTATTAACAGTTATATTGTAATATTTTCTAATGAACTAATTTTCATTTTAAAATATTGATTTAATCTTTATACTATGTGTATGCTCTGACCAAATCTATCCCCTCCCCCCAACTCCTACTATCACTTTTCCCTCCCAATTTCATGCTCTCTGTTTTTAAAAAATAGTTTTATGTACATTGGTGGTTTGACTATCTGTTTGAAGACGAACAGACTGTATGTCTGTTTAAGGGTATCAGATCCCCTGGAACAGGAGTTACAGATTAAGTGTAAGCTGCCATGTGGGTGCTGGGAATTGAACCCAGGTCCTCTGGAAGAGCAGCCGGTTCTCTTAATCGCTGAGCCATCTCTCCAACCCCCATGCACTGGGTTTTTTTTTTTTTTTTCAAAGAAATAAACTTTTTTAATATATGTTAGCTCTGTGCTGATTTATTTATTCCTTTCAGAAGTTCACATATATGTATGTATGTGTATATGCATATATATTTTTTTTTCTAAATTTATTTTATTTTATGAGTATGGTTACTTTACCTGTATATATAGACACACTTGTATGCTTGATGCTTGCAGTAGCCAGAAGAGGGCATAGGATCCCCGGCTCCGCAGTTATAGACAGTTGTGAGCTGCCACATGGGAACTGGGAACACAACTTGGTCCTTTTGAAGAGCAGCCTTTTGAAGAGTGTTTCTAAGCACTGAGCCATCTCTCCAGCTTCAGTTAGTGGATACTATTATTATTACTACTATTCCTGAGTAAAGTCAGAGTTTTTAATGTAATTGTAAATTTTGTTTATTTCCATGTTTATGTGAGTTCAGATGGGTGTGGAGGCCAGAGGCCTAGGATATCCCTGAAGCCAGAGTTTCAAGTAGTTGTTGGCCGTCCAGTGTGGGTCCTGGGAACTAAACCTGGGTCTTCTGCAAAAGCAGTGCCAGCGCTTAACCTCCCAGCCACCTCCCCAGCCCGTGTTCATGTCTGTTTTCTTTGTAGTGCTGGCTTGACCAGAGTCTGGCACGTGTGTGGTCAGTTCAGTCTTCTTCAGCCCCTCACTGCATGCTTCAGTGTTCAAACTTAAGTTTATCAGAAAAAAAAAGCCTTCCTTTCTTCCTTTTTGACTAAGCTTATAATCTTTCTAACACTGTGGTATTAATTTTAGTGGATTTTCACTCCTAAAGTAGTTTCCTTGTTAGTGCTTTTTTTATTTTTATTATTATTATTTATAATTTGTTCTCTTGTCCAATTCAGTACTATTTTGAACCCCTCAGAGAATGACAAAATAAATATTTATTGGGTTTTTTTTTCATACATGGATATCATTGTTTGAGAGAGAGAAGAAAACTGGGGCCAGCAAGGTGCTCCAATAAGCAGTGGTCCTGGCTGTGCAAACCTGTCTAGCTGAGTTCAGTATGCAGAGTCCACATAAAAGTAGAAAAGGAGACCCAGCTCTCCTCGGTGTCCTCTGACCTCCATGTGCACCCGTGGCTCGTGCCCTACTCCTTATGCACATGGACTCAATGGCAGTGGGGAAGGGGACAGAAAAGTGGTTAAAGTGACTGGCTCATTGACCACAGTCATAGATTTCTGTTTCCAACTAATTCTCTCCAACTTCCTAAGTTACATTTCCTTTCCCTTTCAAAAGGCAGTTCAGGTGAAAGGTGGGAATGTTAGTTTTCTTCACTTAAAGAACTGACCACTAAGATTTCATAACTTCTGAGTCCTAGCCAGGATGTGACCCTCTACTGGTCTGTGCTTGGGGTGGCCAGCTGTCAGCTGGTTGGCATCAGAACATTTCATGTCAGAATAAAGAGGTCAGTGTTTGTTCTCCATGCTCTAACGTGTTCGATTACAAACCATTTCAATATTGCTTTTCTGCAGGTCAGAGGTGCACACTCCTGCTGTGTCCATACAGTTTGGTGTCATCCTAGAAGCATACTGTCGTGGAAGCGTAGGGCACATGAAAGTGCTTTCCAAGCAGGTATGAGCTTCTGTGTTAATTCAGTTTAGCATACAGTGGTCAATTGAGTTTATCAAATGGAATTTCTCCAGCCACATATTTCATTGCCCTTTCAGTAACCTTAACCTGATCAATACTTTGTGGGAGTGGACTGAGTCTCATGAAGCTCGGGATGGCCTTGTACTCACTGTTTAGTTGAGGAGGACCAAGGTCTGGAGTTCCTCTGCCCCAGCCTTTTGAGTGTTGGGATCCACAGCACATAGTGCTGTGCTCGGGAATGGACTCAAGGCGTGTACTCGACATGCAAGCAGTCTACCACTGAGCTAGTTCCCAGACTTTACCTTGAGGAAAATCTGTCAAAATAAGTTTCAGCAAGCTTAGAATTAAAGCATATCTCATATTTTCTATATTAATAGGATGCTCTACATTTTAATTGTCTATATGTATTTCATGATGAACATGAGGGAGGCAGTATTCTGCCTCCAGTGTTTCGTAGCCTACATTACTCTTCAGGTAGTGTGTTTTTAAAGCTTTACGACTGTTTAGTATAGTGTTATGATGCATATAATTCATCTTTTAGACGGGGATATAGTGAGGTATAAACACATGATTTCTGTAGTTCAGAGTCCTTGTTACCTTTTCAAGCTTCATACCTAAAAGTGTAGTACGTTCTTGCAGTCCAGAAATATTGCTGATATTATCATTAAGTTATTAAATAATTACCCTGTGCCAAGAACTCATACTGCTTTAAGTATGCTGTCTGATTGTGCTCCTGATAATTAACCATTATGTATGTAAAACACAGGCTGCCCTTGAACTCATGATCCCCCCAAATGCTGAGAATGTAAGAATGTGCTACCATTCCTTGCTCACTTACTTAGCTAGCGAACCTTCCATAGGCTTTTATGAAATGACTATGATACCCTCTGGAAAGGCCACTGGCTGTGGCAATAATGGCGAGCAGATATTCCTACCATGAAACAGTATCAATGATCCCACAGTTCGGAACCCAGTGCTGATGGTGGCCTCCTCATCTGACCCATTTTCTGTACTCCACCCACTCTCTACACTGGGCTCTCATTCTTACCCTTCCCTGTCTGCCTCTCCCCCCCCCCCAGCCTCTAGACATCTGTTAAGTGATCTTTTTTCCAGTCACAGCATTCTCCTCCTTAAATCCCTAATAGTAATTGTTCATAACACTGAAAATCCGCATTTTTCTACTCAGGCTTATAAGGTCCCGGTTGGTTGCTATGTGTTCTGCCTCACTGTGTGCCTGTTGTCTCCCTCGCTTATTTCTTAAGCACACTGCATATCCTCTTGATACCACCCTTCCCTTCCCTATCTCCCTCCCCTGATCCCAGCTCCTCTTGCACCATAAGGTAGCATTCTATTGCTAAGCTCCAGCCCTAGCCCTTCTCTTTATGTTACAGTACACATCCTATGTGCAGATAGTCACAGATGCTAGAGTATGGCTTCAGATCCCCTAGAGCAGGTGTTTGTGAGCTGACCAGTGTGAGTGCTGGGAACCAGACTCCAGTCCTGCAAACACACTTGACCCCTGAGCCATCTCTTCAGGCCCAGTCTCCACCTCACCCAACCCGTTTTTAAAAACTTCTATTTTGAGTGAGACAAGGTCTCACTGAGTTGCCCAGGCTAGCCTGGAACCACCAGGACTAGCCATTACTTTTTTTTTTTTTTTTTATTGATGAATTATAAGAGAAAGACTGTACCCTCTCCATGGTGGGTGGTGGTGCAAGGGTGGAAGTCAGAGGGTAACTTGTTAGAATGGTTCTCGCCTTTCACTACATCAGTTCCAGGAATGGAACTCAGAACTCCAGGCTTGGCCACAAGTACTTTACCTACTGAACTATTCTTCCAGCCCACCATGGTATTTGTTATCATTGTAAAGTGTTGTTGTAATACCTGAAAGTATTTTTTGACTTACGGCCACTTAGGATACTATTCAGGAAAAGAATATCAGCACAGTTAGCAATGGGGTGTAGCAGTCACCAACTGTACAAACATGAGAAGACATTCGAATTTGGAATAGTGCAGAAAGGTCTGGTTTGCATAGCCCAGTTTTCATCTGGTTCTCTTGTCACAAGTATTTGTACAGCTCCTGAAGCTGTTAAAAAAAAATGGGGTGTCTGTGGTTTTGACAGATGGCTAACTTGGCAAGCACTGGCCGTCTTGTTTTTATCATTAAGCTACATAGAACCATCTTAGTTTTCTGTATGAGCAAGATCTCGGCCAATCTTTGGAAACTACATGCTAGAATCCATATCCGTGCATAGTCTGAATGGTTTTCTTGCACAGAAGCCAAAGTTTAAAATGAAAGCATGATATAAAATAAATTCTCTGAAAATGGGATTACAAACCATTGTTCATTATGTGTACCTCATATATTTGACATTTTTCTTTATATGTGTTTGTTATTATTTGTTGTTTCTAGTTTAATGACATGTAAAGTTCCTCCTGGTTTATGGTTATTATATTCCTATGAGTTTTGTATAATATGAATGGACTCCCAGTTATTAGGTGATAGCAAGAACATCTGTGGGGAGGGTAAGGTGGTGTCTCTGTAATTGCCTTGCCTGGCCAGGTACTTGCTGTGTAAACCAGACTGTTGTCAGACTTGTAGCTGTTCTCCTGCCACTGCTTCTTGAGTACTGGGATCACAGTTGCTCATTACAACTGGCTAATGTGGGTGTTTATTGTTTCCTTGCTTGCTTGCTTGATTGAGACAGGCTGACCTGAAACTCACTATGTAGACTAGGCTGGCCTTGAACTCACAGAGGTTCCTCTGCCTCTGACCACCCCCATCCTCCCCCGACCCCCATACACACCAATATATATAGTAATTAAAAGCATGCACTACCATGCTTGGCTAAAGTGGCTTTTACAAATAATGGTTTTGATCTAGTTGGCCATTGCTATGCTACAAGTACAAAGGTGGTTGTTTGTTTGTTTTTTCGCTTGTTTTTTTTTGTTGGTTTTTTTGAAAGCCAGAATCTTCCCAGATCTGAGAGATGACTCGGTAGTTACAAGAACTTGTTATTATAGCAGACCGAGGTTCAGTTCCCAGTATCCCTCACAACAACCTGTAATTCCAGTTCCAAGGGATCTGGCACCCTCTTCTAGCCTCAGTGGTCACTTCCATACACATGATACACACCCATATACTCAGGCATAGGCACATATACACTCTTAAAAATAAGACAAACCTTTAAAAAAAAAAAAGCAAACAAAAAAATTTTTGAGACAGCATTTCTCTATGTAGTCCTGGCTGTCATGGAACTCACTTTGTAGACCAGACTGACCTGGAACTCAGAAATCTACCCATTTCTGCCTCCCCAACCCCCAAGTACTGGGATTAAAGGCATGTACCACTGTACCCAGCTTCAAAGCAAGTAATTTCATCTTGGACAACAAATACCTTGAATTATAATCTCTTCTTGTTGACTTGGCAGTAGAAAGAAAGCAGGTGGATTTCAGACAGGTGTCGCCATGCTTGGAGATGCCTGTCACTACCTGTCCTGTGTTGGAGCCCAAATTAAACAGTCCAGATTGAGGTATTCCAAATCCCATTACTCCATGTAGTGTAGCAGTGAGTACAGGTTCACACCTATTGAAAATACTCAGTTTATGCCTGCTTACTTTTCTTAAGTTTATAGTATGCCTTTTAATTAAAAATTTAAAAGTGATTCCTTAACTAATAAATGATAATAACTCACTGTTTGTAAACCCTTTCTTATATTCACGGTTTTTACTTCAGTTGGTTGTGTATGTTTGGTTAGAGCCACTGATGAATGTGACCCCATGATATCATGGCATTTTTACCCATACGTGAATTTGGGGACGGGGAATCTTATTTTCCAGGTTGAAGCACTCAATAAGTTGAAAACTTTAAATAGCTTAATCAAATTGAATGCAATGAAGCTGAACAGAGCTAAGGGAAAGGAGGCCATGCACACGTGCTTAAAACAGAGTGCTTACCGGGAGGCGCTCTCTGACCTGCAGTCGCCACTGAACCCGTGTGTCATCCTCTCAGAGCTCTAGTAAGTGACCGTCTCTGCTCTGCCTGTGGAAATAGCAGTGCAGAAGAGGTTTCTGACGCAGTGTATTAGGGAATGGGTGGGGCTAGCCATTAGCCCAAGGAAGTTAAAGTCTTGAGTCTTCAAAGACTGTGTTTACATATATTCATTAAGCTATATAGTTATTAGCTAGATTTCTCTCTGGGCTAGTAATATTGCAAGTTATTTTTTCAATTTATATAACTTACATTATATATAAGAACGTATATAAGTTAGTTTTTAAAAGGTTTAATAATTTTTAATTTGAGGGGGAAGGGTCCATGTACATGAGTGCAGGTGTTCACAGTGGCCAGAGGCATCAGATCCCCTGGAGCTTGGGTTACAGGCTGTTGTCAGCTGATGACTTGGGTGCTGGGAACTGAACTTGGGTTCTCTCTAAGAGCTATATATGCTCTAAACCACTGAGCCATCTCTCCAGCTCAAGTTAGTTTTGATACAGGGTCTTATGAAGCCCAGGCTAGCCTTAAACTCTCAATGTAGCCCAGGCTGATTTTAACACATAATCCACCTGCCAGCTTAATGCATGTGACACAGGTATGTACCACCATTCCTGATTATAGTGTCTCTAAGAACTAAGAATTCTGTATGAGCAAAATGTTGGAAACCACGACACATTATTTACTGACTTCTCATTTTAAAATGAAATTTAAATACATCTCTAAACTTTCTCACTTTTCATACAGAGGTGGAAGATTATAATTTGTGTTGACAAAGTATTCAGAATTGACCCCTCATTGTGAAATCAAGGATTTGGGATAGAAATGTGGTTCAGCATTTAAAAGCCCTTTGTTTCCTAGCACTTACTTCTGGTGGCTCACAATAGCATGGAACCCAGCTCCAGGGAACCTGATGTCCTCTTCTGCCCTCTGTAGTACACACACACACACACACACACACACACACACACACTAAAAGTTTCTTTAAAAAGAGCCATTTGTATTCCTGATTTTAATACACCAGTATATTCTAATCTTTTACCCACTAACTGTAGTAATGATGAGAAAGTCTAAAGAACAAGGAGGGATTAGAGTTGGAGCCAGAGGCAGGTCAGATCTTAGGCTTGGGTTCCATCCCTCTGGGCATCAGTGTATGCCAACCAGAGCTGCCCTCCGGGCTCCTTCTTACACAGAGGAAGTTTTTTGGCTCTCACCTCAGGGGCTTGCAAACCAGATGCCTCAGGGCACTTGTGTAGTTGTGCCCACTATTGCACGAAGTGGCTGAGTCCCCATTGCTGTTTCAGTGTTGAGAAGTGCAAGTACATGGACTCCAAGATGAAGCCCCTGTGGCTGGTCTACAGCACCAGAGCCTTCGGAGAGGACTCAGTTGGAGTGATCTTTAAAAATGGCGATGGTAAGTCCTGGACTGTCACAGCATGTTGAGAAATGTGTATGACAGTGTGATAGCAGGCATTGCAACTGCCAGTGCTCACAAGGTCAGCTTAGCACACCCCAGGAGCTGCTTCTTCCTGGAAATTACTTGTACAGTTTATTTATTGACCTGATAAGCCTTCCCATTTTGCTCTGTAAGATACAAATGATAAATCTTTTTATGCAAAGCTTGTAAAAAGCAAGTGTTTCTCAGTGTGTGTTCATGCATTCTGTTCAGTGACAGCAGCTTTGATATCATTGCCAGGGCCTCATGTTTTAACTGAGCTGATGACCCGGACTTCATAAGGAAATGCCTCTGAAGTAATTGCAACAGCCAAAGGCAGTCGTGGCTTGTGAGCGGTATGGTCACGAGCAAGCCTGCAGCTGTATGGGCTTTAGGTTCTTCATCTCATGACGGTTATAGCATCGTTGTACCAGAGTCCTTAAAGGGATTTGTGATAAATAGCTTATTTATACATGTTTGCAGTGGAATAGAAGGTCTTCCGGTGGTTCTCATTGTTTGAGACAGCTTACTTGTAGTACAAGCTGGCCTCAAACTTGTGATTTTGACTCAGCTTCCTCAGTGTTGGGGTTACATGAGTATACTAGCATGTCCTACACTAGTACTATATTGCTAAGTATTTTTCTTCACTAGACCGTACAAATAGTATAAAATAGCTTGTTATTACTTTGACATGATTTTATCTGAAAGTACCCTTTGGGGAGGTTGGGAGAAGGGGGCGAGATGTTTTTATGTAGCCAGGTTGTTCTTGAACTTACTGTGTAGTCAAAAATGGCCTTGAACTCTGCTGAGCCAACCTTTTGCACTTCTCAAGTACTGGGGTTACAAGTGTGGCCATCATGTAGGATGAACATATTCTTTAACTTTTATTATTCATTATTATTTTGGCCCAAGATCTCACGATATAGCCAAGGCTGGCTTCAAAATTGTTGACTTCATTCTTCTGACTCCTGAGTACTGAGACTGGGAGCTTTTATGGAGAGGATCATAATAAATAAATTCAACCCTTACAGTTTTCTGGACTCCTAATGCACTAACCTGTATGATTCTGTATAGTATTAAAGGCAGGAAAAGTAACAATGTGGCATATGTGGTAGAAGTATACTTTTTTACAGTATCCCTCTGGTTGGCACAGTAGTTCATACATGGGAAATGGTTGGAAATTTAATTTCTGAAATTGTACAGGGACATGCCAGTCGCTGAGCCTGTTTGATACAGTTTATATGGCAAGATTACAATTGGAGGGAAAGTACAGTGCTTGGTAATGGTCTAGTGAGTCTGACCAAATGCCTGGTACTGAGTTGGCAGGCGAGGGGCATAAGAGTGCAAGCGTGTGTAACTTAGTGGGTGTTTCCCTTAGATTTGCGGCAGGACATGCTGACACTGCAGATGCTGCGCCTGATGGATCTGCTGTGGAAAGAAGCTGGCTTGGACCTGCGGTGAGCATTTCAGAGCATTTGCTTACTTCATGCTGTTTTCCCCGTGTTGAGCCCTTCCCTCCACTATTTTCATTGTTGTTCATAGTAATAGTTAATTGGGTGCTTTACAATGTACTTTCTAGTCATTGCCTTATTGGAACCTCATTGGACTTAAAACAACGTATGTTTGAGGTTCCTGGAAAAGGGTAGATTTGGACTGTAATACAACTTGGACAGACATCCAGAATCACACCAGGTTAGTTTCAAGCTTGGAAGTGTTGGTTTGAGACAGAGTCCATTGTGGGTTTTTTTTGTTTTGTTTTGTTTTTTTTTTTTTTTTGGTATTTTCAAGACAGGGTTTCTCTGTGTAGCCCTGGCTGTCCGGGAACTCACTCGGTAGACCAGGCTGGCCTTGAACTCAGAAATCCGCCTGTCTGACAGAGTCCATTGTGGAGCTCAGGGTGATATTGAACTTACTCTATAGAGAGAGATGGCCTTGAATTCATCATCCTCCTGCCTCAGTGTCCCAAGTCCTGGGATTCCAGTCATGTGTCTTCACACTTGATTGAACTCTTTAAAAGTAAAAAGATTTGGAACTGTTGCTGTGTATTGACTGACAGGCACTCTGTGGGCCTCACACGGATCATCACCCGCTGCAAACCTCACAGCTCTCCGTGAGAAGAGTCAGGACAGTAGTGATGTTAAAGCAAAGCTTACAAAAATAGTAGATAGTGCCTGACTCAATCCAGGGTTGTCAAGTCTTTCTGTATTGTATTGGCCTATCAAAGTGAGAGAGTCTATGTAAAGACATGTCCAGTAACCCTTTGTTTGCCAAAGTATGACAGTACTCAACCTGCCTAGTTTCCTGCTTTGCGGATTCTTCTTTTAAATCTCTGTGTGTGTCCATGGGGCACATGTGGAGATCAGAAGATGGCTTTTGAGGGTTGGCTTCCTCCTTCCCTGGATCCTGGGGATCAAGAGTCAGGTTGTTGGGCTTGACATCAAGCATTACATCACTGTATTATCTCACCTACCTTGTTTGTGTTTTAATGGAAGAGTCTTTGTTTTTAGATCCTTCTAGAAGGTACTTTTCCAATTTCCTTAAGTTAGAACACTCTAGTGTGATCCCCCCCCCCATTCATGGGTCTATAAATGTGATTGCAATAAAAGAGATCTGAATTTCCCTTTTGTTGAAAATAGATTTTTTTTCCTCAAATAACATACCCAGATTACAATTTCTCCTCTTTCTATGCCTCTTAGTTCCTCCCACCTCTTCCTCCCTTCCAGATCTACCCTTTTTTGTCTCTCATAGGAAAACAAACAGGCTCCTAAGGGATACTAATAAGATAGAATAAATAAGATACAACAAAACCTAACGCAGCAGAATTGGGCAAAACAGACAAACAGGAGGAGAAGACACTCCTCCCCACCAAGAGAAGCTACAGAGACAGTGACCCACCTGTGCTCACTCTCAGGAATCCTGTGAAAACACCAAACTAGAATCCAGTATATACTCAGAGGACATGTGGAGTAAAAGAAGGGAAAAAACATAAATAACAACAAGATTAAAAATTTTGTTTGTTTTTTTGTTTTTTGAGACAGGGTTTCTCTATGTATCTCTAGCTGTCCTGGAACTCACTCTGTAGACCAGGCTGGCCTCGAACTCAGAAATCCACCTGCCTCTGCCTCCCAAGTGCTGGGATTAAAGGCGTGCGCCACCACTGCCCAGCTAAAAATTTTTAAATACAAAAGCCCTGACATTATAAGATAAATACCCCACCACTGAGTTCATTCTCTGTCAACCATCTACTGCTGGACATGGACCCTACTCTTAAGAGTAATTTGTTTCCCTAGTGAGATTCCCTTGGAGGAAACTGAATTTTCATTTTCAAGCACTTATCAATTGGAGGCAGCTCTGGGTTAGGGATGGGGGCACGTGTCCACTTCTTTCAGCTCCAGGACCCTGCTCTCAAATCTAAAAAGAACTCAACAGTAACTTACAGATTTCTGATTCACTGTTTTAAAACAATCAGCTTTCTTCCTCCCACCTTCCCTCCCTCCCCCCCCCCCTTCTTTCTGCTTAACCACTCATAAGGAACATGCTACAGATGGAGTTGCTTTTGTTGTTGTTGTGACTAAATTCCTACCAAGAAGCAACTTAGGGTCCAGTGAGATCTCTCAGCGGGTAAACCTGCTTGCAGCACAAGCCCAGTGTCTGAGTTCAGTCCCCAAATGTCATGGCAGAAGGAGAGTCACTGTAACACACGTAGACACAAGGATACATCAAGGATCATGAAGCCACTTGAGCGAAGAAAGGCGAACGTGGGCTCATGGTTCAGAGGGTTTCATTCTGTTGTGTGGGAAGTCACTGAGGCCAGATCAGTTCCTGGCCCTGGAAGCCTGAGGTGTTCACCTCACCTCTTGCAGATCAGTCAGAGAGAGAGCAGAGAACAAAGGAGAGGCAGCAGTCAGCAGGCTTTCTTCTCCTCCCTCTCCCCCCCACCCCCTCACCCCCGTCTTTGTGGGAGCACAGCATAGCTAAACATCTCTGTCTATACCCTCCCAGACACATCCAGAGGCACACCTCACCAGTGCTTTAGGTGTTTCTTCCTCCAGACCAGTTGACGTATTCTCCACTGTAGTAAATAAACCTCTGTTTGTTTGGTTTGAGAACCAGGAACTCTGCAGGAGAACATGGCCCACTTACTCTGGTAAATGAAATCTCCATGACACACAGTCCTTTCTTTCCATAATTATCAGTGGCTGCTTGCATACTCCCTCAACGGTTACCCCGCAGTGCTTAAAGATAACTCTGGCCCACCCTGACACTTTGCTTATTTCTTCCATACAAAAGCAACCACAGGAAAATGACTTTAGTAGTCAGATCGTGTACTAGTTACTTATTGGTGTGACAAAACACCATGACCGAGCAATTTATAAAAGAACGCGTTTAGTTGAGCTTACAGTTCAGGGTAGAGATTGTGAAGTTAAGGCATGGCAGCAATGGCAATGGCGGCGGGAGCAGCTGAAAGAAATCTCACACCAGCGACAGCAGACAGGAAGCAGAGAGAGCACTAACTGGGAATAACCATCTTTTGAAACCTCAAAACCCACCCTCAGCGCCACACCTCCTCCAGCAAGGCCTCACCTCTTACACTTACCAAATAGTTACACCAACTGGGGACCAAAGCACTAGAACAGGAGCCTGTGGGAGCCGCTCCATTCAAACCACCACAGATCCTATACATTTCCAACTCGGATTCGTTCTTAGTTATCAGGGACTACGGGGTGATCCTTTATTAACAGCAGGTTTGTCCAGATAACGGGCCTTCCTGGTTACCGAGCTTGAGCTGAAGACTGGCTTCTTCCTCTCATCAGAACCCAGCGATTTTTCTCTCCATTCTGGTTTTGTTCATTCCACCCAAAGTTGGCTTGCAGTTAGCATCATGAACTTTATTGTAACCTCAGAAAAAGGGAGGCTGCCATGTGTGGGAGTACTGGGTGTACACTTGGTTCCTGTGCAGTAGGAAACACTGAGTGTCCAGTGGGATATTGCTGGCCTTTGTCCTTTGACCCCCCTCCCTTTTTTTAAAAGTGAAGTGCTTGGAGTTCTTTCAAACTCCTATCTCCTTCTCACAAAACCTCCTTGACTGTTTCCATAAATACCAGCGCTCCAGTGTGCCTGCTGTGTTTGTTTTTCTTCTGGGCAGCATGCACTCTTCTATGTCAAGTATCTGGTACCTCCTATATGTTACTATTTTAGTACTTGTAACAATGTCCCGCTTTTGGTAACAAACATGCGTATGGTCATTTAAATTTTCTGTGTCATGTTACTCTGGTGTCCTTCCTGTCAAAAGTAGAGCATTTACAAGGCATAAATATATTGAGATGCCTTGTCTTTTACTTAACAGCAGTCAGTTTTTCCTGCCAACAGAAAAGTTCTGAACCTGTCTGACATTTGGTAGACTTGACAGTTGTCTCTGCCCCTTGTCCCAGTATTACATGCCAAATAAAAAAATGGATAGTTGTCTTCATTCACAGTACATTTGAGTTTTACTAATGGAAGTTTATTTAGGGAGGCAAGAGGGGACAGGAACTCTCTGCTATGCAGTCCTGGCTGTCCTGGAGCTTGCTCTGTAGACCAGACTGGTCTCACGCTCACTGAGACCCACCTGCCTTCCCTCACTCCCCCTGAATGCTGGGATTAAAGGTAGCTCTACTGATGGGATTTTTTTTTTACTTATAGGAAACCATGCAGAAGTTAAGTGTGAGCTGTTTAATGCTATTGGTATTGACAGGGAGTGTGTGAGAGTAATACAAACGCTAGGTAAAGGAGGGTTTGCCTTCTGACACTTCACAGTGGGCCGAGGTTCTACGCAGACTTGGATCTGGGTGGTATCTTCTATCTCTCTAGCGTAGTGTGTCTCATTCTAGAGTCCATGCTCTCCCATGAAGGTAACATTGTCCTTAGGTCAGAGTGTGGGAAAGGAAGGCAATGTTAAAAGTGCTGGCATGTCCTTTATAAAGGCCATGGATGGAGGCCCTGATGTGATCATTGGGGGTAGGGGGTGGGTCTAAGCTTGTCCCCAGCATGACTTCTGTCAAACTGTCTTTCAGATGAGGATGTTTTTTCCTTCCCATTGTGAAAGCCCTTCTTTAAGTCACTGATTGCTTTCATCATTGCTTGCTTTTGAAGAGGAAGTTGTTGGACTTTTGCCCAGTTTGGGCTGTAAGTAGGATCCAGGGGGATGCAGGAAAGCAAGAAAGCTCACTTTAACCCATCACTGTTTGCTTTGCATGGCTTGTGTCACAATAGGCTGAAAGGCACTAGTAAAAAACTTATTGTGCCTTACTTGTCTTTTTAAAAGAAGAGAAGAAATTAATATAGGTCTGAAACAATTGATTAGTATTTCAGTCTGCCAGAATGTTCTAACAGTGTTGCTCTCATTTAAAGCAGTATGTAATGATTGAATTCTTTTTCAGAAGTAATTTTAGAAACTAATCCAGGTCTCCTTTTATCTGATTGTTCTACACACTAATGGACTCATCCCCCCACCGCCCCCAGACACACACCACACACAGACACACACACACACCACACACACACCACACACAGACACACACACACACACACCACACAGACACACCACACACAGACACACACGCAGACACACACACACACACACCACACACACAGAGACACACACACGATTTCTCTCTCTAACCTTCACACAAACTACAGGACCCCATACCAGCTTTCCAACAAGGATCTTTTTCTTACTTTGTTCATGTGTTCTTTCTGGCCCTGTCCTGGAGCTCTCCTGTCCTCCCCCTCAAAAAGTCTTGAGTGAAATATAGAGCTTTTCTAAGTTGCTCAGGTTGGCCTTGATCTTACTGTGTAGATCAGACAAACTTTCAGCTTTCTGGGAAGAGGGGTGTGTGCAGGGCACACACAAGAGGCCAGAGAAGTGATCACCTGTCTCTCGCTATCTTATTCCTTTGAAAGAAGGTGTCTCACTGAACTGGGAGTTAGGTTGTTGGCCAGAAATCCCCATCAACTCCCCCTTCCTTGTCTCCTCAGCACACCTTGCTTTCTATGTAGATTTTGGGAGATCTGAACTGAGATCCTCACACTTACATAGCAAGCATTTTTACCCACTGAACCATCTGTTTATCTTAGGGATCTTTTTTCAAATTTTAAAAGACTTAAATTTTGAATTATGTGTATTTGTGTAGTCTGTGCATGTGAGTAACTCCTGGAGCTGGAGTTAGAGGTTGTAAGCCATCTGATGTGGGTGCTGGGAACTGAGCTTCTTCCGTCCTGTCTAGAGCAGCAGGTGCTGAGCCCTGTCCCCTGCCAGGGCGTTTCCTCATAGTGACAACACTCACATTGTGCCTTGTGCTTCATGAGCTTAGTGAGAGTAGGGACTGCTTATTTCTGAATCTTGTTTGACATCTGACAGACAGTGTGCCACATAGCGGCACCCAGCCATCTCCTGAACCCATGCATTATGTCTGTTGGTTGGTTTTTTGGGCTAAGGTCTCATATAGCCGAGGCTGGCCTCAGACTTGCTATGTAACAATGAATTAGTCTTACAGCCAGGTCTCACTATGCCCAGCTCTGTTCCTATTTTCTGTAGTTAATGTAATGTCTCTTTGACTCTCCCAAGACAGTACACTCCATTACCAAAGTATTCTTTTTCCTCTTTTTTTTTGTTTTTTGTTTGTTTGTTTTGTTTTAGGCAAGTGTTCCATGGAACCCAGGCTATCCTTAAACTTACTATGTAGTCAAGGCTAACCTTGAACTTCTGACTCCTACCCCCAAGTACCCCCTCAAGCATGTGCCACCATGTCCAGCCCAAGTAACTCTTAAAAAAAATGATTTGTGTATGTGCATGTCCTGAGGTTTATGCATTAATCTGAGGACAACTTGCAGGAATCTGTTCTTGCCTTCTACCATTTTGGTCCAAAGGATTAAATTCACATCATTATTGGGCTTGACACCAAGCACCTTTCCCACAGACGCATCTTGCCTTTCCACAAGTGACTCTTCTTATAATATAGTTTTTAGAAAATTGGAGAACGTTGGATATTGGTGGCAAATGTCTTAATCCCAGCACTCAGGAGGATCTCTTGAGTTTGAGGCTGCCCTGGTCTACAGGTTGAGTTTTAGGACAGCCAGAGCTACACAGAGAAAACTTGTCTTGAAAAAAAGAATGATTCTGGTTCTGGAGCTTTAGAGTAAAAAGGGGATGAGCTCTTGTTTGTTGGATATATTCCTGTTCATCAGTGCAGGCAAATTGAATATTTCCTGAGCATAATTCTACAGAAAACGATGTGTTTAGCTGCAGCATTCTGGTAAACCATTCCATCTGTTGGCCCAAGTTTCATTCTCTAGTAGAAGGTGGAACTTCCATTTTTCATATGGCATTACTAACTGACAAACTGTCAATAATAAAACTCTTCTCTTTTAAATCAAAGGAAAAAAACTTTAAAAACTGATGTTTCCTCTCATGGAGAGCATGGCCCCTTACATCTGTTCTCCCTTTCAGGATGCTCCCCTATGGCTGTTTAGCAACAGGAGATCGCTCTGGCCTCATTGAGGTTGTGAGTACCTCTGAGACAATCGCTGACATTCAGCTGAACAGTAGCAACGTGGCTGCCACAGCAGCCTTCAACAAAGATGCGCTCCTGAATTGGCTCAAGGAGTACAACTCTGGGTGAGTGTGCCGTCTTCAAGTCTCCACACGAACAGAGTCTTAAAACTTCATGGCAAAGTACAGAAGCGCTTCAGTATGCGAGGACATGGTTTTAAGATGGTGGATTGAGACTCTCTTGTTTATTCATCAACTTATATAATTATGAACTTAGGTTTCTCATAGGTTCATTCTTTTAAAAGATTTATTTGCTTTGTTTAGTTTTTGGAGACGGGCAGCTCTGTAGTCCTGGCTGTCCTTGAGCTCACCCTGTAGACTACAGAGATAGATCTTCTGCCTCTGCCCCTCAAAGGCTGGGATCAAAGGTGTATACTGTCATGCCTAGCCTTATTGTTATTTTAATTAAGTGTACATGTGTGTCTGTGTGTGGGTATGTACACCTGAGTACAGCTGGCCATGGAGTCCAGAAGAAGGGTTTAGATGCCCTGGAGCTAGAGTTACAGGTGACTGTGAACCACCAAATGTGGCTGTAGGGAACCAAACTCAGATCCTTTAGGAGAACAGCAAATGCTCTTAACCGTGAGGCCATCTTTCCAGCCCTAATAGGTTAATTTTACGATCAAAGTTTATATAGTTTGATCTCTCCAAACTAAAAGAAAAATATTTAAAACTTTGTTACTGGGTTGAGGACACACATCCGTTAGTGGAGTGCTTTCCTGGTATTTGTAAGGCCCTGGGTTTGATACCTAGGACCACAGACAGTTGGAGAGTGTGGGGCACATGCCTGTAATCTCAGGATTCTGGAGGTGGAGGCAGAAGACAACTATGAGACCCTGCTTCAGTAATGCTGTAAGAATAATACGTGTCATCTATGGCTGAGGTGAGGGACAGCATCACTACCATAGGAAGTAAGGATAATGCTCACTGTGAAGGAAAATGCTTTCCAAGCATTTTTGACCAAGTACTTAAAATCAGCTTTAAATGCCATCATTCATGTTGTTCAGGGACCTTCATGTGAGAATCAGATCAATTTCAATCTTAGAGCCTTCTACGATTGAGGCTCCGAAGCCTGGATTCTAATCTGAGGTCACCCTGACTGGAATGGCCTCCTCCTGTTAGGAAGCAGTTACGAGGCTGAGGGAGGAGAGAATTGCAGTGGGTTTAAGGCCTGGCAAGCTCCATGCTGAATTTCGTGTTAGCCTGGGCTATAGAGTAAGACTTAGTCTTCAAAAAGCTAAAACCCAAAACAAAAGCTGGTAAAAATGTTTCCAGGCCCAAGGATGATCCAACAAAGCCCATGGTGGCCTCTCGACCTGCTGAAACAGGACTCCCGAGACATACGGACACGTGGCTGAGGCTCTGCTAGGCAGTGCCTTGGCAGCTAGCCTGACTCACCTGCCTTCCCAGCCAGACCCATGTGCTCACCCAGCTTGGAGTTCTAACTCCTGTTGCTTCTCTGTCTCTAGGGATGACCTGGACCGAGCAATTGAGGAGTTCACCCTGTCCTGTGCTGGCTACTGTGTAGCCTCTTACGTCCTCGGCATTGGTGACAGGCACAGCGACAACATCATGGTGAAGAAAACCGGCCAGGTAAGCTGCACTGCAGAGGCTGTGGGTCTCAGTCATGGCGGTGTGTGTTTTCTCTTTTCTTTCACCTTCTTGCCAAGCGTGTAGAGAGGATATCTTAGAAGCTTCACCTGCCAGTACAAAGCTGAGGACCTTGCTGTACACAACCCCACCCTAGGTGCCACTGCTTTATGTGTTGTTTATAGTTTGATACTAAGCATTTATTTAAATGCTTAACAATTGCTATTATTTAAAAGTAGCCCATCTTTTCATTGCAAGAATTTTTATTTGGACCTGATTTGATGATAGGTAACTGTAATAACATCACTCAGAAGTCTGAGGCAGGAGACATGCTTGTTTGAGACCCTGTCTCAGACTAAATAAGTGAAAATTTAAGAAAATAACCAGTTAGGGGCTTGAGAGATTGCTCATCAACTAAGAGCACTCACTACTCTTTCAGAGGACCCAGGTTCCTTTCCCAGCACCCAAATAGTGGCTTACAACTGTCTATAACTCTGGTTATAGTAGAGATTTGACACCATCTTCTGGGTTTATAGGCACCAGGCATATATGTGGTACACATACATACATGTAGGTAAAACCACTCAATGCAAATAAAAATTAATAAGATCTTTTTAAAACTAACCAATGCTGAAAAAATAATAAAATCAGGATGAACCCAAGTGATCTTTTTTCTTTTCTTTCTTAATTTAATTTGTGTATGGGTATCTTGCCTGTGTGTATGTTTGTGTACATGTGCATGTCTGGTGCCTGTAGAAGCCAGAAGAAGGTGTCAACTCCCCTGAGACTAGAGTTACAGAGAAGCTGTAAGCTGCAGCCAGTGCCCTCAGCCACCAATCACGGATCTGTGTTTCCAACCCTGAGTCTGTTTTTTGTTTGTTTGTTTTTTGTTTGTTTGTTTGTTTTAACCATCAAATTTGATCATATTTGTTGGGAGAAATATAGGTAGTATCTTTCTGAGGTAGCTAGGGAAGCCAGGTGATAGTATTTAATTTCAAATAAAAACTGTTTAAATGTTCATAAGCAACTAAGTATTATTTGTAACATTTTTTATATTATACACAGACAAAACATTTGGATAAGTTTTCAATTTAGCCATGCTTAATTACTGTAATTAATTTAGCCATTGCTTAGATACTGTCAACTAGAGGCATGTCATAGTGGAAATCTCTGGGTTACCATGTAATGTTGCCCTGGGGTAGACAATCTAACATGTGGATTTGGTGATAGCTGGGGGTCCCCATGTAGACCAGACTGGTTTTGAATTCACTGAGATCTGCCTGCCTCTGAGTTTTCCCTGAGTATTGGGAACAGAGGTGTACTGACTGGAAAACAGAATTTCCCACCTCCTAGGAGATGCTATAGTCTGCTAGTGCTTTGATAGTTGTGCCTTATATCCAACTTAGATTCTTTCTAACTTGTAGTTAAAATTTGAGTATTTTATCTTATATACTTTCCCCTGATACCTCATCTGGAGTGTTCAGAAACTTCTATAAATCTAAAAGTGAAAGACGATAGGAAGAAAATCCAGTGAATGAAAGATATCAATAGATGTAGGGGTGACAGCAGTAAGAGGGACGAGTGTCAGTAAGAAGGACGAGTGTCCGTGCCCAGCAGAGCTGAGGAATGGAAACCTGAGTGCCTTAGAGAGCATGCCAGTGTCACAGAAGCCGAGGAACTAGAGGGACCAGCGCAGCTCAAGGTAGAGGTGCAGAAAGGATTAAACATGGGGCTGTGTTCCTTACAGAGTAGTTGTCTACTGGTGCATCTCCTTCCCCTCTTCTCCCCAGCCACCCAGAAGGACCTAGAAGACATAGTTTCAGAAGAAATTGATTTTCTGACTCACAGACACTGGGTGCTTCTCCAGGGTGAGGACCCCATGTTAGATCTGGGGTGAAGCACAGGTGACCAGGTGCATGCTCCTATGCTCTGCAAAATGCTAGAGAGATGTGATTGGCTCCAGTGAAGGGATTTTCACAGACATAGCAAGCTGCATGGCAGAGTTAGGAATTAGAATGATCAAGGCTTTTTCTAATGTTTTTAAATTTTATTTATTTTTATTTTGCATGGGGCATGTGCGCTGTGTGTTTGTGTGTGTGTGTGTGTGTGTGTGTGTGTGTGTGTGTGTGTGTCTATGTCTGTCTGTCTGCACATCTATAGAAGCTAAAGTCAGTTTTCTTTCCACCATGTGGGTTCAGGGGTGAGGACTCAAGTCGTCAGGCTTCGTGGCAAGTGCCTTTCAAGAGTTTTTCAATAGCTGTGTTTTAACTTGTAATAGCTTGGAGGAGAGGTGGCTCTAGCCTTCAACAGTAAGAAAGCAAGTATAAGATGGAATAGACATTGTTTTTAATTACATTTATTTTTGTGTCTATGTTTGTGGGAATCAAACTCATCATCAGGCTTAGTAGCAAGCTCTTGAGCCGTCTCTCTAGCCCTGGGATAGATTTTTTTTCCTAAAGATAGGGACTTACTAGGTAGCCCTTGCTGTCTGGAACTCACGTGGAGAGCAAGCTGACTTCAGACTCACAGAGATCACCTGCCTCTGCCTCCCAACTGCTGGGCTTAAAGACATGCTACCACACCTGGCCAGGAATAGACATTTTCAAATATTCAAGGTCTCAAGCACTGGACCTCATCCGTCCTGGTTTTGTTGTGTGTTTTTTAAATGGATTATCACTGGCCTCAGCTTCTCAGCCTCTCATCATGGCTCCTGAGAAGTGGCATTACGGTCCTATGCCATGTTTCTCAGGAAAAGATAGCCACCAAAGCCAGTCTAAACCAGATACTCCCATGAAATGTTTGCCATTTTCAAAGATAGTTCAAGCTGTTCCAAATAAGGGTAAGAGGGTGGTGCGACAGCATCTAGTGGGTCGATACAAGAGCCACTCAGTTCCCTGCAGAGCATGTGGTGGGGTCCTGTGTCAGCCGCAGTCAGGCCAACAGCTCCAAGCAGGTGATGTATTATAGGGCCTAGCACTACAGAAGCCATACCAAATAGAAATATGTGAGAATTACTTGGAAAATAAATCCCATTTGTTTTACAGCTCTTCCACATAGATTTTGGGCATATTCTTGGAAATTTCAAATCTAAATTTGGCATTAAAAGGGAGCGAGTACCTTTTATTCTTACTTACGACTTCATTCATGTCATTCAGCAAGGAAAAACGGGAAACACAGAAAAATTTGGCAGGTGAGTATTGTTCTTGTGTCCAGGAAAACTATCTACCACTTCTGACCAGCTGACTCACGTTTCCTAACTGTCTTATTACTTTCCTGCTGCTGTGGTAAAATACCCAATAACAGCAACTTACAAGAGAAAGGACGCATTCAGCTCACAGTTTAGGGGTCTTGTGGGGAAAAGTCATAGGAGCAGGAGCTTGAGGGGGCCTTATGTCCACAACCAAGATGCCAGAAGTGAGCACTGCATGCTGCTGCTCACTTCCCTTCTCCTGATTTGAGGGAGCAGCCGCACCTAACGCTCCCCGCTCCCCCTGAGTAAACACCGTCAAGGCTAACAGTCACAGACACGCCCAGAGGCCCAGCTCCCAGCTGCTCTAGATCCTGTCCGTGGGCAGTTAACACCAGGTATCACACTAACTGAGGATTATTTAGATCTGGGAGATTCTTGGTCTGACAGCAGAAGACTTGGATGTGGGGAGGAGCTCCTGTCAGATCCCTCACCAGTTCAGGACACCAGTGACAGGAGGGAGATACAGAGGATGCTAGAAATTTGAGGTTACTGTGTTTTTAGTGTATCCTCTACCTGTTTCAGAAAATTTTATCCCCAAACTAATATATTTGACAGGAAGATGCTGGAAGAACAGGTTTTTTGATATCGTTCTGTGTGTGGAACAGAGAGGGAGCCTGGGTTTGACTTAAGCATTGTTGTTTGAATGTTCCCCAGTACTTACATTGCCTCTGTTTCTTTATCTTACTGTGGACAAAAGGCATTGAAGAAATGGCTCAGAGGGAAATGGTGCTTGCCACCAAGCTTGGGCTCAGTGTGTGAGCTTCTGAATTCCATGGTGCGAGGAGAACCAGTTCCCTCCCATTGTCCCCTGGTCCCTGCTACACACACACACACACACACACACACACACACACACATACACACACACTAGATAAATAAAGGCGTGAATGAATGTGAACAAAAGTTTTAATGTGGGCAAAAGTAATTGAGTGGTCAGGCGAATGTGGCATGTGGATTCTTGTTGCCTTGCGTGTTACTGTAGACTCTTAATTATTTCTGGTTTGAAGAGAGACCTGTGGTTGTAGATAGCTTGAATTATGTACATTATAGTCTGGGGACTGTTTTCAGAAAGGCACACATGAGCTGAAGCACACATGGAGGTGCCCTGGCTCTAAAGATGTCTTGTTTTCCTTTGCAAATGTCCCACCTCCCTCCCATGCCATGCTCTGGGATGCTTCTTCAACTCAAGGTTCCGCCAGTGCTGTGAAGATGCGTACCTCATCTTACGGCGGCATGGGAATCTCTTCATCACTCTGTTTGCACTGATGTTGACTGCAGGGCTCCCCGAGCTCACATCTGTCAAAGATATACAGTATCTTAAGGTAAAACACCATTCTATGTATGTGTGTTAGACTTCATGGGCACAGGGCTCAGTTAGAGCTCCATTCAAAATGTCCAGAGGGGCCAGCCAGTGGTGGCACATGCCTTTAATGTCAGCACTCTCTAGATAGGCAGCAGGTGGATCTCTGAGTTAGAGGCCAGCCTGGTCTACACAAGGATTTCCAGAACATGCAGGACTACACAAAGAAACCCTGTCTCAAAAAGCCTTTAAAAAATATTTTTTTTTGTCCAAAGGGAGATGGCTCAGGGAGAGTGGCCTGCTGCCAAGCCTGAAGTTCTGAGTTCAATCCCTGGAGAGAGAACTGACTCCCTAAAGATCTGCTCTAAACTGCACACACTACACATGCACACGTGCACACACACACACATGCACTCTCACATACACACACAGTCATATTGACAGGCATGGGCATGCACATGCACACAAAATAAATGTAGTAGAAATTTTTTTATAAAAATGACTTGGGAGATACCAACCTCTAGTCATCTAGTTAAAAATAGAGCATCCAAAGGAAGTGGAACAAGGTCATTTCCTCTGGTGTTTACCAAAAAGAAAAAAAAAAAAAAAAACGTGCCCTTCCCATGAAGGAGTTTGTAGTGTAGATGATTTCAACACAGCAGAAGGGGCATGCAGATGCTGTGCCATGCTACCGTGCTGGATCCTGTGCCCACACGCCGGCGCAGTAGCCGCCTGCCACTTTGGTTTCCACCAGTTTGCCTTGACCTTCAGTCATCAGAGCAGAAAAGCAGCTGAGTGTCTTGCAATAATTACAAATTAATTTCATCCCCAAAATTCCTTTGCTAAGACCATATAAGACCATATTGTTGTCCTTCCTTGGTGTTCATCCTGCTCTGCAGGTGACATGTACATGAAAACATGGAACTCTCTGACTGATGGAGAGGCTGGTCACACCAGCATCTTGTAGATGGCGTGTTTGTACTTCTCCTTCCAGCGTGTGTGACATCACACTTCTCTCTTGGTTTTAGGACTCTCTTGCCTTAGGAAAGAGTGAGGAAGAGGCACTCAAGCAGTTCAAGCAGAAGTTTGACGAGGCACTCAGGGAAAGCTGGACCACGAAAGTGAACTGGATGGCGCACACAGTGCGGAAAGACTACAGGTCGTAGCGTCCGCCCTGCTCTGCCACACCTGCCTGTTTGTTTTCTTTCCATTTTGCACTTGCACTATTGAACATGACCCTGCCAGAGATGCAAAGGGAATGAAATCCTGAAGCTCAGAGTGAAGTTCAGAACATGGAGTCCTGCAGAACCTAGTCTGAACCACCCTGATGCCCACCCTCTGTTCTCAAGTGCTTCCAGGACTCATCATGAACAGCAGCAGCAGCATGGAGGACCTTTCCTGCTGACCTTGCACGCCAAGGAATGCCACTAGGGACTGTTTGGGATCTTTTCTTCCTTTTCTTCAGTATTTGGTACTTTACCAGAGAGGTGTAAATACTTCTTTTCAGTGTTGTGACCAAGTACTGCAACTCAGCCAACAACTTACCACATTTGGGGGGCTGGGAACTGTTCAAAGAAAGGTATCTCCCTCTCCTTTTTAAATTGTGTGAGCTATAAATTACATTGATTATGTTGAACTTATTATTTTTCAAAGGAAATATTTTAAACCTGTGAAAACTCACTAATTTTGTTAATATTTATCATGATGGCATCATTTCAGCCAGACTCGCTGAGAATCTATTGTTGGGGCAAATATAATATATATAATATATATATATATATATATGCTGCAAATATATTTATAAAATTTCTAGTGGGAGTTCTATATAAAAAGATGTTTCTTTGGTATTCTTCAGCCTGTGTTTTAAAGTTTTACAAAAGCAGAGCTCTTTCCTAAGTTACTTTTCAGTTAACTGTGGATCCAGTTCTTCCCGCTGCCTCAGCGCCGAGGCCCATACGAATGCAGTTTCTCTGTAGCTCTGAGAGTTTGTTTTATAGAACACAATACTTGAGCAGATGTATCCAAGGAAGTGAGCAAATGAAAAGGAATCTATTTATGGAATAATCTCAAAACCTAAATTTCAGTATTTTAGTAATATGCCAGCTGTTATTAATGTATTTATTAAAATGTAAAACAATGTGATTTTTCAATGGTATTAGTTCAAATTGAAGTGGATTCATGCCACATGGAAATCTTTAATTTATTTGTTGAGGTACCATATAGTCAGGGTGCTAGGCGACGAGAGATGTTAACATGTGCAATAGGAACTATGGTTTGCTGTGTAAATGGATGTCAGGATCCAACAAAACTACTGCTTCTTCTCCAAAGACACGTGGGAGCCCTCAGTCCTCAGTGGCCTGGGAAACACAACTGAGTACTTGCCCTGTGACTTCAGTTTTCTATAGGAATTTTATTAAAGAGTGTTTAATTTTGTTGTCCTTCTTAATGTTCTCAGTCAAATAAATGGGTGGTTTCGGCTGTTCGGGGACATGTGGGTGTCTTCTTTTTGGGAAGCATAGAGTCTTTGCCACCTGCTCCCACTGGGACTCTCCCAAATGGCCACATCAGTGGACAAACCAGCCTCAGGAGCAGGCTGGGGCCCGGGGGCTCTGCCCAGCTTCCCCTCGCTTTCTAGCTCCACATGGACAGCCTGGGAGGTCTCTCGGACCAATGCAAGCCTAAGAGGAGGCGATGTTTCCATCAGTTTGCTGTTCTAACCTCATTTCTCCTGCTTCTGCTATACTGCATGTTTTCATGTGCATGTGCACTTGGGAAAGCCAGGGCAGTGTGGCTCAGTAGCTAGACACTGACAGTGCTCCATCCATACTTGCTGAATTTCTTGTCTCTGTCTGAGAAGATGGAAGGCAGAAAGCTAACCACCTTCTAGGATGAATTAACACGCTAGGCTGTACTAACATCTGCTGGAACAAAGACTGATTAGCTACTGCCTTGACTTTGAGCAGGCTGTATTTTACCTATCCTTAAATGCCAGGCTTGTTATGTGGCACATTTTCTCTCTCTAGCTCTCAGCCAAAGGCCCAGACTCCCTCCAGTTTGGCTTTAAGACCTTGGTGTTAGCATTTGGAGGATGTCAGGCTAAAGTTAAAACAGATTGCCAGGCAGCACAGCGCAGGGGCCATCAAATCACATGTGGATGGTGATCACTCTTTGGTCCCGGGTGCATGTGTTAACTGCGTCTCATCAGAATGTACTCAGATTAGTGTTGCATTTCTGTGATCCCAGCACTCAGGAGAAGCAGGAGCTCAAGACCATTCTCAGCTACAGTGAGTTTGAGGGCAACCTGAACAACATGGGACCCATCCATCAAGTAGAAATGGTTTCTAGCATTTTCTTACTTGATATTCAGAAATAGGTACATTCTTGGCATCCTAAAATTAGAACTTCTGCCTAGAAGCTGTTCTTATTGCTCTCGGTGTCAGAGGCACCCTAAGGATACCACTTATTCTCCTGTGGTTCAGCAGGTCCTCTTAAAGGTGTCGAGTCTAAAGCATGTGTTTTATGCATCTGCCTTGACCAGCTCCTGTTTTGGCCCCTTAAGGAATACATAGTTAAAGCCAGGTACTTGTGCCACAACCTTGGCATTCTTGGAAAATGCCTCTGTAAGATTGGGCTGAAGGCGGGCCTATAGGGCATCTTATTTAGTGATTGATGTGGAAGGGCCCAGACCATGTGGGTGGTCCCACTATGGAATGGTAGTCCTAAGTGGTATAAGAAAGTAAACTGAGCAAGCAACATTTCTCCATGGCCTCTTCAGTTCCTGCCTCTGGATTCCTGCCCTGTTTGAGTTTCGGCCTGACTTCCAGCAGTGATGGACTGTGATGTGGAACTGTAAAATGAAATAAACACTTTCCTCTCAAGTTACCTTTGGTCGTAGTGTTTCATCACATCTGAAGTAGTATCTTATTCACGGTATCTTAAAGCATACCTCAAAATCGCCTGGCTGATCTCTACTTCCCCATGTCTTCCTTCCATATTACCTTCCTCTTGAGTAAGAAGACACCACAAGATCTTCATACAGCGTGACAGTGAATGACTTCGATGCTTGATCTTTTTCTCTTTTTAAAAAAATTTTTATTGGATATTTTATTTATTTACAATATAAATGTCATCCCCTTTCCCCATTTCCCCTCCCTAGAACCCCCTATCCCATCTCCCCTCCTCCTTTATGCTTTTATACCATTTTGATTACATGCATGTATTAAGGTAAGTTCTAGGTTGAGCGTCTAGCAATATAATAGTTGCACATAAGGAACAAGCAACACAATAAACACAAATAGTCAAAGAAAAAGCAAGGCATTAAACCCAATTATGTGAACACTCCTGTGATCACTGTTTCTAAGGGCTTATCAGGATGACCAAAGCATCTGAGCCTACTTCCCTGCCCTAGCCCAAGGTCATTTTCATGTCTGAAGCCTACTTCCTTGTTCTAGTCCAATATTTAGGTTCCTGCCTGAGATTACTTCTTTGTTCTAGCCTGATGTCAGATTCCTGCCTGAAGCCTACTTCCTTGTCTTTGGCCAATGTCAGATTCCTGCCAAGCAGCCCCAAAGGCTTTCCCACCTTTTTATTTCATTAACAAGACTGAGCCTGTCTTAGGTCATTCTGACAAGAATGCCTTCCTTACCCATCATGGAATATATATGCATTATCAAAAGCAATGTATTTCTGTCTTAGGTTGGTAAGGTTTTGTGCAGAATCTTACCTGTCCTTGGCTTGCCAGCCTGTTAATTTAATAACTGTCTGGGGGTCCATTTCCAGGTTCAAGCCATGTACTACTTGGCTGCTAACATGTTGATGTTGAAGAAAAGCTTTAACACGATGGGCAGGAATAAAAGTATTCCCAGGACAAGAAGGGCTAGCATGATCAAGCTATATATGCCATTTTTGAAGCTTGACCAAAATAGAAGTACTGATCTCAGGCCATGGGTAATTTTATCTGCAGTATCTACTGAATCAACGCTCAAGAGAGCAGCGTTCTTGAGATTCATAAGCTCTCTATCGTTAAAACAGCTCAATCTTTTTCCACTTCATAAAATGGAATGAGGTAAAGATTTAAATTCCAAAATGCTGTACACCTGCACCAATGGCTGCCTGCACACCTGCACCAATGGCTGCCTGCACACCTGCACCAATGGCTGCCTGCACACCTGCACCAATGGCTGCCTGTACACCTGCACCAATGGCTGCCTGTACAGCTGCATCAGCAGCGGATTGTTTCCTTGGCTAAGAGATGGTTCCCTGGGTTCAGCATATCGTCATCCATCTATATGCAGACTCATTGTAAGTCGACAGAATTCTACCCAGTTAAATTAGAGGGTAGCTCTGCCCCTGGTCTTTGAATAAAAGTGTTCTCCACATAAACTTATTGTGTAGCCAGAATTGCAGCTGAGTTAATCTAATTGCTTAATTTCCCTTGTCCTTTCTGGCCCAACAAAAAGGGTTTGTTTTTCTTTCTTTTTTTTTTTTCTTCTTCTTGAGTTTTTCTGTGTAGCCACCACTGTCCTGGAACTCATTGTGTAGACCAGGCTGGCCTTGAACTCAGAAATCCACCTCCAGTGGATGGGATTAAAGTTGTGCACCACCACTGCCCAGTATGTTATGTTAATTCTTTGCTATGTGCCAAGCAGGAAACATGTTTGTTTCCCCCACGCAGTATAACCATTTCTAAATAACTCACCCAGATGGTAGCCAGTTCTTATCTACCACAGCACAGCTGCTGCTTGCTCTGCAGCTACACGGATATTGTCCAGGAGGAGTAGCCCGGAATGAACAGCAGGATGGCATAATTGACCCTGAGGGACCAGCTTAGCCTGGAAGATCTTCTAGTCAGTACTCACACCTCCAGCCTACAGCCCACCTTATACCATCAGCCGGGCCTGTGTAGCTCCACTTTTAAATCTCACTAGTTCAGTTGACCAACTTCACTGGTGGAGTAATCTTTAAAACAACAGAAATCCCCAAGTCTCAGCTGCAGGCTTGGGACCTTACTAGAGAAAAGTCATCTCATGCAGTCTACCTTAGCTCACCCACCTCTGTAAGAAGATTGCTCATGCAGCCGCCCAATTCTCCTGCCCCCTAGAACTCCAGACCAGGCTCTACAGAGAACAGTATGTGGGACAGAAGATGGTTGGAGATGCCTACAAGGTCGATTTAGTGGGACAAGTTGTGTGATGTGGCAGTGTGGCTTGCAACTTCTGGAGGGAAGGAAGGGGCCAGAACAGAGAGGGCAAGGAGCACAAACTCCCAACAACTGAACAGGTGAATTCAGGAAATCTGGCTGTTTTCAGCAGCACTGGGAGTTTCCCTTAGCCCGGAGCTGTGCCAGGTTGCCCTGGTAACCTTATATGGGGGTGGGGCTGGCACGGGCCAAATGCACCTGCCCTGTTGGATGGGGTATCCTGGTGCCAGTAGATTCCTAGGGAAGCTGAGGACCCAGAGTGACAACTGAGTTGCTGGTGCTACAGCCCCACTGGACAGCCACCATGGCACTTCTGCTGGGCTTTCTGTTCCTGTGTGGAGTCGCGGGTAAGGGTCATTAGGTCCCCAGCGTTAGTTCTGTTCCTGTGGGGGAACTGGAGAGGATATGGGCAGGAGCTGGGAGTGGAGGGAACCGCTGTAAGGGAGCTGCCTTGGGTGCAGGGTTGCTGGGGACTGAACTCTAGGGTAGGGCAGGTGGGGGAGCTCAGGGCATATAAGTGAACCTCTTGCTTTTTCACAGGGCACTGTCGCCCAGGGTACAGGATGTGATTCATTTGTTCCTGTCTTGTCTCATGTTAGCTTGTGCTTAGTCTCTCTCCTTAGTGTCTGTTCAGAGATTTCAAATGCTTGGTCAGGTACAGCCTTACTGTCAAAAATCCTAATTCACTGGACATCCAGTGAATTAAGGCTACTCAGGCCTTAGATAGTCCAGGCTACCTTAAGAGAAAGGTACTGAATGGATACATTCTTAGGCTTAGAGGCCAACCACAGCCAGGATTGTTAACTAAACGGCAAAACAAAACAGCAAGGTAGTGCTATTTCCTATATACCCAGAGCAGAATGCAAAAGGGAACTCTGCCCTCAGCTTCAAGTCCATAATGTATTGGCTGGGTTTTTGTTTTGTTTTTTAATGAGACAGAATGACTGTGTAATTCCTAAAGAATACATCAAATACATTGTGTTGCTTTGCCTTCTCTGGCAGCAGGGGCTGAGGTGGGTGGTGTGGGGGTAGGGAGCAATTTTAAAATGCAAGAACCAGACACGTGTGTGATACATACCGGTGATTCCAGCACTTAAGATGAGGCAGGAGGATGGTGGATGTGCGGACAGCTTAGGCTACATAGGGAGCCTCTGTTATTAAATTCTGTGTTCTGCGTCCTGATGGCCTTTCTGTGGGAATGGCTCTGGTTCCATTAAAATCATATTTACACACTCACAAACATTACCCATGAGCCAGTGCTGTTACCAAGCCTTGTTTTTATCTGAGTCTATAATGAATACTCCCACCTTCTTTTTTTGTTTTGTTTTTGTCTTTGTTTGTTTGTTTGTTTGTTTGTTTTCGAGACAGGGTTTCTCTGTGTAGCCCTGGCTGTCCTGGAACTCACTCTGTAGACCAGGCTAGCCTCGAACTCTCGAACTCAGAGATCCTTCTGCCTCTGCCTCCCAAGTGCTGGGATTAAAGGCAGGCCCGGCTACTCCTACCTTCTTGATACATTTTAAGCTTGGTTGAAATTTCCCAAGTCAAGTCTCCTGAAAAGTTAAAGGGAGGAGGTGGGGATATAGTTTAGAGCCATCTAAAGTAGAAACGAAGGCTGTAAGTCACTTACAATAATAATCTACCCTGGAGACTCTTCATATAATTGCCTGGATTTAATTTTTTTCTGGAATGCTCCATTTTGACAGACACCATCTTAAACCAGGGCATTCTGATACTGATCACTAATTTTTCTGCTCTTTGGAATCTAATTGACAACCCCTCTACTCCTGTGAGGACGCAGTGTCCACTGTGGTCACATCCAGTGAACAAATCACATTTTCAGCCTCTTGCCCCTGTCAGCCTGAATGGCTCTGAACAGCACTGGCTTTGCCCTTCCCAGCTTGGAGCATTTGAACTCTTCACATTTTAACTTAGGGTGACATGGGGGCAGGGAAGGGTTCTTTCCCAGGCAATCTGCTTGGGGGTCTAAATACCTCAGATACCATGATGTCCAGATCTTGTTCCAGACTTGGAGAATTTTCCCTCCTTCCTCCTGCCATCTCTTTGTTTCTTCTTTTTTTTTCTTTCCTTCCTGGTCCTGGGGACTTAATCAAGGACCTTGAACATTCTCTGAAAGACTCTACCACTCATTTATATTTCCAGCCCTTCCCTCCTTCCTTTTTCTTTCCTTCCTTCCTATCTATCTCTTTCTCTCTTTTTTTCTCTCTCTCTTTTCTTCCTTCCTTCCTTCCTTCCTTCCTTCCTTCCTTCCTTCCTTCCTTCCTTTTTAAAGATTTATTTATTTTTATGTGTTCTGCCTGGATGCATGTCTGTGTGAGGTGTCAGATCCTCTGGAACTGAAATTACAGACAGTTGTGAACTGCTATGTGGGTGCTGGGAATTGAACTCGGGTCCTCTATAAGAGCATCCAGTGATCTTAAACCCTAAATCATCTCTCCCGGCCCATGATGAAAATCATTTTTGAGACTGAAGTTTTAGTGTTTTTCTGGAAGAGTGTGTCTGTGTGTGAGAGGAGGAGAGAACCAACCTTGGGTCATGATCCAATTCAGAAAATACGTGTACAAAATCTATGTGCACATTTTTTAAAAAAATCTCTTGTTTTTACATTATAACTTACTTTTTCCTGGGTACTAGCTTATGAGTTGTATATTTAAATTTTTATAAACAACCCCAGTCCCAGTGGAAGAAACCCAGGGGTAAAAGAATATGATACATATTTGTGGACCAGAGGTAGTAATGGTGCTTGGGGAGACCATGTGGTACTGTGGGCAAGGCTTCAATCCAGAGAGAACAGTCAGTCACTCACCCAGCTGTGCTACCAGACAGAGACAGCGGGGTGCTGCACAAAAAAAAAAAAAAAAAAAGCTTGATGTTTTCTTGTTATTCTCCTGGGCCTCACTAGCTTTAAAGGTGTGGCTACTGTACATCAAAGTGCAAGGCCTTATGCTTGCACAGCTGGCGCTCTACCTGCTGAATCATCTCCCATCTCTCCTTCAGCGTTTTAAAGATTCTACATGTATGTAGGATGTGGTAGAACGCTTGCCCAGCATGTGTGAGGGTCTGGATTCACTCTCCAGCACCACAAAAATAAACACATAAGATAAAAAAGGTGTGGATAAACAGAACCTTTGGGTTTGGTGTCATGCCCATAATTCCAACACTGAGGTTAAGACAGGAGGGTCATAAGTTTGGAGCACGTTTGGGCTATATAAGATACTGTCTCGGGCTGGAGAGATGGCTCAGTGGTTAAGAGCACTAACTGTTCTTCCAAAGGAAGGTCCCAAGTTCAATTCCCAGCAACCACATGGTGGCTCACAACCATCTGTAACAGGGATCCGATGCCCTCTTCTGGTCTGTCTGAAGACAGCTACAGTGCACTCATATACATGAAATAAATAAATAAATCTTTAAAAAGAAAAGAAAAGAAAAGAAAAAAGATCCTGTCTCAAGAAAAACTAAAAAAATCCCTGCAACAGAGTTGAAATACAGCTGGGTTGCTATTTTATTCATTTATATGGCTATATGGTGGTCTGTTCTATTTCTGGTGTCAATGGACACAGAACAGCACACAGTTGAGAGATGTTTTAGGGTCCAGGTCAGAGCAGCATCATAAAATGAGCTAACACATCTAAGGACCTCCCTCCCAGGTCAGGAAATGAAGGAGAATGCACATCTCAAAAGCTGGCTCTTCCTAATACTTTCAATATCTAACAATCAGGCTCGTGCTAATGTCTGTGGTCCACAGGGCTGTACAGCAGCCCTTTGTATAATTTCCCTCTTCAGGGTGGTAATCGTGTTCAGACCCTGGGTTGCTAGTTGATTCATTTGCAAGGCTGTCGGGAGGTCTGTGCTACGCTCTGGTGTCAATGGACACTTTCTCTTCATTTCTTTACCTTTGTCAAAATGCAGCCCCAGCTTTCTGGTTCGTGTATTTTACTGCAGTGGTGAGCTATTTCTGGACCTACAGATGAAAAGAATTTGTTTCACTTTTCTCTATGCACCTCCCTCTGCTTGCACTTGGGTTAGGTATGAAATGGGCTGGATACACCCTCCAACAATAAGTATCTAGTCTTTGTGAGGAAGTAAAATCCTAATCCTTATGGGTGGGACCTGTAAATAATTTCCTATAATAGAGGAAACACTGTAGAATCTGCTCTCCCCTTTGATCTCTGGCCCTTGGGATCCCACTAATTAATTCTGATAAAACACAGAGAGAGCATTTAATACTGCCTGTGGGAGTGGAGAAGGAATGGTAACCAGAAAGACTGGCTTTGATAAAGAGTTAGCTCTCTAACAGAAGCAGTAGAGAAAGCCAGGAAGAGACAGAACATCCTACGTGGGCTCCCACCAATGTGGCTTGCTCATCTTTGTCACTGATGTCCCTTTGATTTCTTCTTTCTGGATTAAATCTGTACAGGTGTAGTACCTCAAGGACTGTCTGTGCTCACGTTCAGTCACGCTTCACCTTTTTCCTCTTCTGACAGCTCATCTCTTCTGATCTTCTTTTGTTGTTCTCCCAGATGAAGATCCTCATGTCTGAGCATCGTTTCTCCTGATTCATAGCGAGTTTCACCAGACTTCAAGGTCACTGGGAACAAACTCCTCCCTCACAACCAGTATCTTCTAAAACCAGGAACTAAAAAAGAAACCTTGTGACTCTGATCACCATTTTTGGTCAGATGATCTGGACCTGAGCCTCATTGGCCGCCTCTAAGTCTTGACTTCTGAACCACCCAAGAGATCACAAGCCCATGACAGTCAGAGGTGTTCTGGTAAAGAATAAAGCCTTGCTATTGTCCCGTCCCTTTAGGATTCTTCCAAATATGTCCCCTCTCAGGAAAACTGTTCAAGACACAGTGTGTAGCATAACACCCATTAAAACAGGCAGGTGGGCACAGAGGACTATCAGGCCACTGCCCATGCTCACCCTATGAGAGTACTCTCCTCCATGATGATAGCTACTGCCCACCCCACCTTGACAGTGCCTCGTGTTCTTCCATAATGACAGAAGTTGTTATATGAAGTTTTATAGATCCAAAACCAATGAAAGTGATAAATCAAGGCCTTCTTTAAACACACAGATGAGAACACTGGGTAGATGAATAGCAACATGACGTTAGTCTAAGATGCTAACTGATGACAGTCCTAGCAATGATCTGTTAACACATTCCCAAGGTTTATTGTGATCACTGAGAGCATATTATAGCAGATACAGGTGGGCAATGAGTATCTTTGAAGGACATTATACTAATATAGTCTTAGATAATTTTAGTTTTCTAATGGAGGTTGTGGAGCAAGGAGAAAATGGATGCTCTAATTCTGTACAATCATGGAAGTTCTAATCCATGATCAGGCTCTTAAAAACTCTTTCACATGGGGGTGGCTTTTTCTTATGAACTTCAGTTTACATTAGATTAAGTGAAATTATGCATTGTGTAACTAAACTTTTCCTGGAGAGACCTTACACACATGTCTGCTTACCCCAGATAGGGAGCCCAGGACAGACCAAGATGAACCAATGAATTTTATAGGGGTTAACTACAGGTACAGAAATTACTCAAAGACAGCCACATCAGCAAAGCCCACCTCAGCATGGCTGACACCTCACAAAGCTGGGAACCTAAAGCCCACTGCACAGCCTGAAGGCATCTCAACAGGTTGGAGAGTGTCCTTTCCAAGAGACTCAGTTAGACTAAACCTCTTCCAGGCAGCTCAGCTGTCATAGTCTTCTTTGCAGCTTGGCTTGTCTAAAAGTGACTCTTGGCAACTTTATTACTTACTCTTGGAGGGAGGGGCCTATCAAATCTGGTCAATTTTAGGAACTTCCTGGAGTTTTTGAGTTGTCTAAGGATCTTCCTGTTTAAGGAGTTTCCCGCCAGAATGGAATGTTTTAATTGCTGAGGAAACATTACACAAGCAATATATGTCAAACCACACCTTTGGTTAGTTTTCTTGGAATAAGGAAAACTTCATCTCTACAGCAAATGTTCATTGGCTTAGGAACTCAAGTTTATCTTCAGCTGTATCAGGAGTCTGACGTCACTCTACACGAGATCCTGTCTCCAAAAACAAGAATAGAAACCTAAATAAACAAATACCAGTAAAAAAAAAATCAGAGTATCACTAAAAGTATAATTGAATGAATAAAAGGAAAGGAAAAGATTTCTCAATAATATAAAACTGATAAGCAATATTAGATGAATATATGAAGGTTAATAGAAGATAAAAGCATAAATTTTTTTAATAAAAGTGAAAATATTACTAAAAGTGTAGTTAAAGAAATGGGAGGGCTGGACAGATGGTTCAGTGGTTAGGAACATGGCTGCTCTTTCAGAGGACTAGGCTTGAATCCTAACTCGTACTTAGAGGCTCACAGCTGTGTAACTCTGCAGCTCTAGTTCCAGGAGATCTAGTCTCCAAAGGCATTGCATGTACATAGTAAACTGACATACATGAAAGCAGAACACTCATACATGAAAAATAAAAGTGAATAAATATTGTGAGAGATATTTAAAACGGCAGCATTCAGTCTGGCTTTTCTTAATCAGCCGCCATGTTCCCGACTAGCCTAGGCCTGCGGCCAGGAGCAGAGGCGGGGAACGGCCACTGCTCAGCTCTGGCTGTCCGATCAGGCAGTCAGAGACACCAACCCTGCCACCCACAAGATGCCAGCATGGGAGATGGTTCTGCCAATTGACCACACTGTCTCCAAAATACCTGGCTGAGCCCAGACCATGCCGCCATCCAAATGAGACTCTAATGCTTAGATTATCCAAAGGCTTTATATGTTTGGTAATGCTCAATAACAAGATGCCCATACAATCAGAGGTGTAACCCAATACCCAACCTAGATATACCAATTACCTTTGACTGCTAGAGACACATGCACATCCACTTCCATGTTCCTCTCTCTCTCTCGTCCCTCTCCCCTAGTTCCCCCTCTTCCTTCTCCTCTTCCTCTCCTTACTCCTCCTCTTCCTCTCCTTACTCTTCCTCTTCCTCTCCTTACTCTTCCTCTTCCTCTCCTTACTCCTTCCACTTTAGTTCCTCCTACAAATAAATCTTTGTTTTTCTTGTTTTTTTGAGACAGGGTTTCTCCATGTAGCTTTGGCTGTCCTGGAACTCGCTCTGTCAACCATGCTGGCCTCAAATTCACAGAGATCTGCCTGTTTCTGCCTCCTGAGTCCTGGCATTAAAGGCATGTGGCACCATTGCCTGGTCAGAAAAAGAATTCTGAACACAAACTAACATAAACAAACAAAAAACCCACAGGAGAGGGAAGCACAGAAGCTAAGTAAATAAATATCCTCCCAAACAAAACAACCCCTGCAATACAGGACGTGTTGGAGCAGTTTGTTTGGGGTCCCTGACAGTTGCAGCCTTCCCTGCTGAGGGAAGCTGTGCACATCAAGTCTTGTACTGGAACCTCATTGTTCTCAGGCTCCACCACAGTGAGTGGCAGATGGCTGACTCCAGAGACTGTCCTTCTGCTGACTCCATGCTTGGGAGCATCAAACTCTCAGGTTGTGTCTGCTCCTGGCCACCAAGGCAGGACAGCCTCTCCCTATCCAAGTCACAGCCTGATCTTGCCACCTGGTTTCTCTTCTCGTCAGTGTCTGAGCCTTTTACTCCTCATGCCTGCCACCCAGGGCTCTCTCTCACACTGGGGGATGCTAGACTAATCTCAGGAAGCTCGCCAGTTATACACAATAGGTTCCCTCTCAAGACCATGTCTTCTCCACTGTTTTCCAAGTCATGCAGTGAAAAGATAGGATTCCTTTCCCTGGCTGACCCATCTGCCAGAGGAACCACTGTCTCACTAAGCCCAACAACTTCATTTGAGATCTCTAAGGCCCGAGTACTGGTCTGCAGGGTAGGACCTCTAGTCTCCTCTTCCCAGGGCACCTGGCTGAGCTTTTGGAGGAGGCTTCTGCTTCTCATTCATGGACCAGGCTGCTGAGCGGCAGGAGCTAAGCTAAGCTTGGCTTCTTTGTGGAGTCACCATCTTCTCGCTGGCACCCTTCAGCTGTTCTGTGTCTCCCTTCATGAGATCCAGAAGCTTTCTCTTCGGAGCAGGGTCTGCCCTTCTCTTTAATGGGGTCACATGAAGGCAGCATCTCATCTGCAATCTTACATGGCAGTTCCTCCTCCTTTAGTACACCTAACTTTTAGATTCACAGCAAAATTGGGTATAGAGCGTTCCTTTATACCCTCTGCCCCTACTCATGTGTAGCATCCCAGAGAGGTAGCACACCTAGCTCAATGCATGGGTACCGCCCCAAGTCTGCATATTCCATTCGGATTCACTCTTAGTGCCGAATATGCTCATGGGTTTGCTTTCATAACAAGCAGGCACAATTTATACAGAAGGCTTTCACTGCCCTATTCTGTTGGCTTAGATATTTCAAAATCTACTTTTAATAAAGGTTCTTAAATGCTTTCACCTCCCTTCTAGCACACCACCCACCAGAGGTAGTGGAATGGAAAGGTTAATAGAGCAAAGAAGGATGTGGACCTGTTTAGAAATAGTTCTTTGGAGCAAATCCAATCTGCATTGTCAGGATATCAGCAGTTCAGTTCACATGAATAAGCAGTGACAGCTGGATCCACTTGCAAACACCATTTACAAATCAACAACAGCAGGTTGATCCAGAAGAAACCGTGAGGCTCTGTCAATTGGCCTGAGTCTGCAGAAGTTGTAAGAAGCCACCAGAACACTACCAGTTCTTTGGCAGTGTTTCTCTCTACGAAGTCATGACAAATGATGACCAGCAAATAATGGCAAGGCGAACCAATACCACACAATATCATTCACTGTCTATTGCGTTATATTTAAATCCTTTCCTTTGTGTGTGTGTGTGTGTGTGTGTGTGTGTGTGTGTGTGTGTGTGTTTCGAGACAGGGTTTCTCTGTGTAGCCTTGGCTGTCCTGGAACTCACTCTGTAGACCAGGCTGGGCTCGAACTCAGGAATCCGCCTGCCTCTGCCTCCCAAGTGCTGGGATTTAAAGTGTGCACCACCACCACCTGGCTTTAAATCCTTTCCTAACATCACGTTTTCTAAAGTGTTTGCTCTAGCAAAATATTACATGCCCTTTTCCTAGGCAGCTTCCAGAAAAACACCACCTGTCTGTTCTCAGAAAAACATCTTCCCACGTGTCATGTCTGCTTCAGAAAAAAAAAAAATCCTCTCATAAGACAGTTTCCAGAAAAACATCACAAGATAGAAATGAGTCTCCAAATAAACCAGAACTCTTCAGTTCACCGCTCCTGTCCCAGCCTCCCTGTCTGCTAACCACTGGCAGCTGCTATCATTTAACTCTCATCTTTTGCCTTTTGCAGGCGTCTTAGAGTTGGAATCATTTTGTGCGGCCTTTCCCAATTGCCTTCTTTTCCTTAAGTGCATTTAAGATTCGTCCATTTCAAAAAAAAAAAAAAGATTCGTCCGTTTCTCTGAATAGCTGGACTCTGCGCTGGGGTACCTCACCTGGCAGCCCTTCTATGTCTTTGTGGTAGAGACACTTTCTGGAGCCACTGGCCCTGATGCAGGAGGTTTTGCTCATCAGACTTAGGTGTTGTTTTTCAGAATTCTGCAGTGGGGAGTCACTGGCTTTCCTTCTGTACTTCATAAGCACATGTTTACTATCTGTAGACTATGCTCTGTAACTGTATAAAATACCCAGATCTCTGTCATTCCATGCTTGACAATTTCTACTATCTTGCCTGAAATGATTATTACCGTGGTTTTACCAAATGGTGCCAAGAGATGACTTTCTAAAACGTTTAAATACAATTTTGCTTTCTCTTCGCCAGTTATCTGGAAAAATGGATGCCAGACTGTTGACACCAGTTATTTTTGAGAGATGAGAGTTTTAAAAAGATGGCTTCCCAAGTTATCTCTCTCTCAGTGTCCAGAGAATTCTTTCCCAATACTATTCAATGTTATTCACGGAGCCAATCTGAGTGATAATATATTTTAAAAACTTATTTTATGTGTATGGTGTTTTGTCTGCATTATATCTGTAATCATCTGCATGCACAGTTCATGAAGCCAGAAGAGGGTGTTGGAACCCTTGAAACCGGAGTTAGGATGATTGTGAGCCACCACGCAGGTGGTGGGAATTGAACCTGATCCTCAGGAAGAACAGTCAGTGCTCTTAACTGGCAAGCTCTCTCTTCAGCCTCACTTCAGTGTTATTTTAATTCACAAATGTCTTATGGGTTCAAACATGGTTCAAACTGAAATGTAACACTGATCTTCACATTGTTTTATTCCAATTTATACTCAGAGTGTGTTGGGGTATTGGGGCAATAATTAAGCGTCAAGAATTTGTGGGACCCAATTAAGTGCTCAGTGCTGAGATTATATAAACAACACAGTTAGTCCCATCCCAAGGACCAAAACAACAGTCCCTGTGTTGTGCTTCCTTTTCTCTCCCTATTCCAGATAATTTTAAACATACGTACAACTCTTCTTAAAGTGGTGTGGTGTTAAAAATAATTAATTAATGCCGGTCGGTGGTGGCGTACGCCTTTAATCCCAGCACTTGGGAGGCAGAGGCCGGCAGATTTCTGAGTTCGAGGCCAGCCTGGTCTACAGAGTGAGTTCCAGGACAGCCAGGGCTACACAGAGAAACCCTGTCTCGAAAAACCAAAAATAAATAAATAAATAAATAAATAAAAATAATAATTAATTAGTTTGCTTTTGAAACTGTAATATATATACACATGTGTATGTATATATTATATATGCAAATATATATATATAGCTTATGACTATCAAGAGCTGCGATAAAACTCTACCAGTGAACTTCACCTTAACATTTATAAAGGTTATGTAAATCAGTATATGCCAAGTACAATATGGGTGAGTATCATATGGGTGAGTACCATATGGGTGAGTACAATATGGGTGAGTGTCATATGGGTGAGTACCATATGGGTGAGTACAATATGGGTGAGTGTCATATGGGTGAGTACCATATGGGTAGTATAGGTAGAGGAATAAACACTTATAGGAAGTGGGATGGGTGGGTCGATTACCCTAGTGCAAGATGTAGGGATAAGCTGAGATACTAGAAACAACAGAAACTATTTACCTAGGGAAAGCACTTGTGATGAAGTTCACGTGATATCCTTCCATCCTGGCTGGCTTCCAGAATTTTCCTCTGCAGAGGCACGGGCGCATTCCTGCATCTTTCACATCAGGAGGCACAGGATGTCTGTGGCCTCTGAAATTTGGGGAGGGGAGGGGAAGAAGCGAGGGTGTAGAGTCTTGAAATAGTCTCATCTATCCTGGAACTTACCATGTAGATCAGGCTGGCCTCAGACTCACAGACATCCACCTGCTTCTGCCTCCTGAGGCCTGGGATTAAAAGCTTGTGTCATCAGGACCAGCTCTAAATTTGCATTTTTAAAATTCTATGTTGTCTAAATTACTGTATGTGGTGGTTTGAATGAAAATGGCCCCCATAAGTTCATATGTTTGAATATTTGGTCCACAGTTGGTAGAACTATTTGGGGAGGATTATGAGGTGTGGCTTTATTGAAAGAGGTGTGTCACTGTGGGCTGGCTTTTCAGAAGACTTGTGTCATTCCCAGGGGTGGGTGGGTAGATAGATAGATGATAGATAGATAGATAGATAGATAGATGAAATATAAACTTCTCAGTGTTTCTTTATAAACTGCCTTTATCAAATCCTGTTCCGCAGAAATAATTTTAACTATTCAGGGCCAGGAATATCACCCATTGTAGACTGCTTGCTTAATATAATATAATATAATATAATATAATATAATATAATATAATATAGACTCTAGCTTCAGTCCTCAGTACCACTGCCAAAAGAACAAAGTATCAATAAAAATTATGGAACCAGATTTCATAACAACTTAAAGATAATTTGGCAGAAAATGCATCAAAAGTTATCCTCATGTGCACTGCACACAGGGTCCCCAGAGAGCCTGTGGCACTGTGGCTAGCATGGATCAGGCTGGCCTTGCATTTGCAGACAACACTGATCTCCAGAGCTCTAGCTAAGTTCCCTTGTGTGTGCCTGCTGGGAAGAGCAAGAGCTTCCTGGTGGAATTCATGTCTGCAGAATGCCTGGAAGGTGATGGTTCTTTAAAGCAATCATTTAGGATGAGGAAATGCTCATAGTCACTCCACTTCATGAAGCCACAAACTAACCAGGGTATCCCCAGGTGGGATCTGCATCCTTCTAGGTCCAGGCCTCACCCACATCTCCCCATCCTGTCTCCTGAGTGGCTTCAGCCTGGAGCCAGCCAGTGAGTGACAGCAGATAGATGTTCAGTGCTCTCTCTCTCCCTCCCTCCCTCCCTCCCTCTCTCCCTTCCTCCAGATCTCATTGGGAGTGTGAGCATCACTACTCCAGAGCAGACAGTTCAGGAAGCCCGAGGGGAAACTGTCCATCTACCCTGCTTGTTCACCCTTAGCCCTGAGGACCTTGGACCGCTAGACATCGAGTGGCTTCAGCTTTCAGGACCTAATAATGAGGCAATGGACCATGTGGTGAGTGTGCACTGCGCCTGCTCATTCTCACTAGGCAGGTGTGGTGTCATGTCCAGAAATCCCACTGCTCAGGCCTGTGTACATGGATAGAATGACCTGCGATTTCAGAAGAAGAAGGGCCATCAGTTGTCTTGAAGGTTTCAGAGGACAAGACAATACTGTGGAAGTTCTGAAAATGTGGTCTTGAAAGTGTGTAAGAGGAGACAAGGAACAAAAGGGGTGGGCTAAGCAGGCTGGGCAGCGAGGGGGTGTGTGTCGTGTGTGTGGACCAGAATTACTAGACTCTGTCAGGCTTTAGAATCAATGTCCTTTGTCTTTGTTGCTCAGCCTGGCCGAAAATTCCAGAGTCTCATCGTCCTTCCATGTCAAGCCCTCCCCCTCAGCAGCTAGTCTACAAGTGCACTGCACCTGGCCCTGGAAGGATTTGAAGACTTATATGAGGTTCCTATAACCAGCAAAGGGGTCACGAGATGTACACAGTGTGATAAGCATATATATTCTCACAGTCTGTTTTCCTCTTTTCAAGATAAATCTCTCATACAATCAATTTCTTAAAAAGCAGAACAAAAGCCAAGCATGGTGGCACATGCCTGCAACCCTTTTCTATGTAGGGAGGATGAGGCAGGAGGATCAAGAGTTTGATGCCAGCCTGGGTTACATACCAATTTCCAGGCCAGCCTGAGCTGCACAGTAATAGCAAGTAAGCAAACAAAAATGAAGAAAACTTTTAAGTCTATAAAATATGTGTCATGTAAAATATTGCTGTAGAAGTGTCTTAGTTAGGGTTTCCATTGCTGTGAAGAGACACCATGACCAAGGCAACTCTTATAAAGGCAAACATTTAATTGGGGCTGGCTTACAGTGTCAGAGGTTTAGTCCATTATCATCATAGCAAGAAGCATGGCAGCGTGCAGACAGATGTGGTACTGGAGAAGGAGCTGAAAGTTCTGCATCTTGATTCAAAGACAACCAGGAGAGACTGGGACCCTCAGGCAGCTAGGAAGAAGCTCACTTCCACAATGGGTGAATCCTGAGCATAGGAGACCTCCAAAGCCACCCCCCAACAGTGACACACTTCCTCTAATAATACCACTCCCTCTGGACCAAGCATATTTAAACCACCACAAGAAGTTTTTCTCTCTTTCTTTCTTTCTTTCTTTCTTTCTTTCTTTCTTTCTTTCTTTCTTTTTTTTTTTCGAGACAGGGTTTCTCTGTGTGGCACTGGCTGTCCTGGAACTCACTCTGTAGACCAGGCTGGCCTCGAACTCAGAAATCCCCCTGCCTCTGCCTCCCAAGTGCTGGGATTAAAGGCGTGCGCCACTACCACCTGGAGCAAGAAGTTTTTCTAATCAAAGTGATCAGAGCCAAATGAAGAATACTGGAAAGCCAAGGACAATGCCAAAGAGGAGACACATCCAATGTCCCCATGTCCAAGTACTGGCTCACATTTAGTATTTTATTTTATTTTATTTTATTTTGGAATGTTTTATATCAGCTTCACTGGACACATATACTTTAAAAGCCAATCAGTATTGGACACTGTGATAGTTCAGTGTGTACGGGTAGTTGCTGTGTGAACACAAGAACCTGACCATGCCTGTAGAAAACTGTGTGTGGAAATGTCTGCCTGCAACAGCAGCACTGGGCCCCAGCAGGACCATGGAGGCTGCTGGCTTCTATCTCAGCTGGTCCAGTTAGAGACCATGTTGTGCTGGCTACTTTTATGTCAACTTGACACAAGCTACCGTCATTCATTGGAGAGGAGGGAACCTCAATTAAAACGCTTCCAAAAGACCAGACTGTGAACAAGCCTGTAGCTTATTTCCTAAATTAGTGAACAATGGGGGGAGGATCCAGCCCATTGTGGGTGGTGCCATCTCTCCGGTGGTGGTCCTGGGTACTATAAGAAAGCCATGATGATGGGCTGGAGAGATGGCTCAGCTGTTAAAGGCTAGGCTCACAACCAAAAATATAAGAAAGCTATGATGAGCAAGCCAGCGATCCGCACCCCTCTATGGCCTCTGCATAAGCTCTGGTCTCTGGGTTCCTGCCTGTGTGAGTTCCTGATTTCCTTCAATTATGATGATGAAGCATAAGTCAATTAAACTCTTTCTCCTCTGCTTGCTTTAGGTCATGGTGTTTCATCATAGAAACAGTAACCATAACTAAAACCCTTGTCTTAAGGGAATAACGTGGAGCGTGATCTCAGTGGAACCCATTGCTGTCTGTTTGCCTCTGCAGACCCACAGGCCCACGTAAACACACACGTGGATGAAAATATATTATTTATGACAAAGTGATGTTTATAAATTATATTATCCCATGGAAAGAAAGCACGTGAAAATATCAGAGATATATACATATACACATATATATACAAATTGGAGTGTGTGTGCTTCAAGTAGGGGTTTCCACAGAGGCCAGATAATGAGTCAGTATCTCCTAGGGCTGGAGTTACATGCTGTTGTGAGCCCTCCAGAATGAGTACTGAGACTAGGACCTGAGTCCTCTGTATGGTCAGCAAACACCCTTAAGGACTGAGACATCTCTTGAGTCAGCTAATAAATATTTCATGAAAGAAACTTTATTTTTACTTGTGGTTCATAGAGAAATAGTCATTTAAACCCTGAAAGTTATGTTCCTCTAGTCAGTGATGAATCAGGGCAGTCAAACAGCTGGTTGTTTTGAGCAATTTGCCCATGATATCATCATGATGATAACTGAGGTGATTTCAAAGGTGGTGAAATGGCTTGTCTTCCCTTCCCAGAATGCACTTCTTCTACGTACTCTGCTGCTGGACCCCCCTACTCTCTCCCAAGCAAAAGAAGTAGGACCCAACTCTGTGCACTTACCCACACTCCCCCCTTTTATTCTCCCCACTTCTCCTTCTCCACAATCCTCAGTACCAACTTCCACCCCAGGACCTGCTACTCTCTGCTCTCCCTTGACAGGACCATGACAGGCCATCACCATTTAAGAGTCTCAGGTGGTGGCTGCATGGGTGAAGGCTGGGGTGGACATAGATGAAGAGCACACATGTTTCATGCTCCTGGCTGACACTCAGGGCAAGTGGAAAAGGTGTGATGAGAAGATCACACAAATGAAACGTCAACCCTTCAAGGGAGCCAGCCTTGGACCCTCATCTGCTGCTGCTATGTGCTTAGTTTCCAACATGCAGAAGAAGATACCAAGGAGATCTCCAGGGGCTCTGGGAGAGCATCTTAGAGCTAGGGTGTATGTATGTATGACAAGGAGACCTGTCCCTCTACTCAATAGGTTCTCACAGAGCCCACCCAGAAAGCAATCTTCCCAGATGCCAATGACTCTGACGGTGCAGCCCAGCACCACAGTCAATTAAAAATGCATCTGGAAGGCACAGTGGTGCTCGATCCTGGTTACGACTCAGGCACTGCTGTTACAAGTCTTATGTGTATCCAATGAGGAACTTCACTAGCAATGTGAAAATTATAAGATATGTTAAATGGATTTTAGAGATTATCAAGGAGATTATTATAATTCTTTCTCAACTCAAGTTTAACACAGAGTCTGTTGTCATCTAAATCTGTCTTCAGCTGTGGTCCTCCGTGTCTATATCAGGGAAAGCCTGAAACTTCATTGGCATTAGGGTCATGCTTTAATATGTAAGTTCTGGGAGATGCTGGGTTTGGTGTCTGTTAGTTTTTAAACTGTCTAAAGCTGTTGCTTTATTAATTTTGTTAGCATCTATGAGTTGTAAGTGCCTAAGCGGTATTTTTAAGGTTTATTTATTTATTATACATATATGGCTGTTGTGTGCATTGCCTATAGAGGCCAGAGATGACACTGGACCCAATGGACCTGGAGTTACACATGGTTGTGAGCTGCCACATGGGTGTTGGAAACTGAATCTGGATCCCCTCAAAGAGCAGCCAGTGCACTTAATTTCTGAGCCACCTCTCCAGCTCAGCAGTATTGTTTTTTTAATTTTAGGTTGTTTTAGGACAATGAATCACTCTATGGTTTCAGCTGGCCTGGAGCTTGTTGCTGGCCTGGAGGTTCAAGTTGGCCTTGAACTCACGATCATTCCTCAATATTCTGAGTTACTGGAGCGACGGGTTTGTCTCATCATGCCTGGCTTCCAATTTTGTATCAAGAAAGAAAGAAATTTGTCTTTTTATTAGATCACACACAGGGAAATTATGATCAGCCATCGTCTGAAGCAAAGGGGAGGCCCATTCTTGTTTCTACCTGGTGATGTACAGCTGCCTTTGAGACAAATGAAAAGCAGGAGCAGACAGGAATGAACATGTGCGTGTTCCTGTCCAGTCTGACCAAAGAGGTCTCTATATCAGGCTCTGCTATTTATTTGAACTTGGCGTAGGGCTACAACAGGGATCCCGTGCGTACAATTCTACTTTGTCATTTTGTGCTTTAAGTATCGTAGGTTTCCTCAACCTGCATACCCTTACCTCTCTCCTCACTCCTCCATCCGTCTATCTGTCTGTCCTTCGTCTCTCCCTCTCTCCATCCTTCCCTGCCTCTCTTCCTCCCTCCCTCCCTCCCTCCTTCCCTACCTTCCTCCTTCCCTCCCTCTCTCCTTCCCTCCCCTTCCTTCCTTCCTCCCTCCCTCCCTCCCTCCCTCCCTCCCTCCTTCCCTCCCTCCTTCCCTCCCTTCCTCC
>NW_021620534.1:77999-93521 GCF_004785775.1 Grammomys surdaster | reverse complement strand
CTTCCTTCCTTCCTTCCTTCCTTCCTTCCTTCCTTCCTATCTTTCTAATTTTGATTCAGGCAGCATGATATGTATGTGCAGAGTTGTAATGAAATGGGTTTTGTTTTTATTTTTTCTGTTTTGGCTATTTTCAGGTTATTTTGTATACGGTAGATAAAATTTATTCTGACTTCCATCAAGATCTGAAAGGACGAGTACATTTTACAAGTAAAGACATCGCGTCTGGTGATGCATCCATGAAAATAAGAAATGTTCGGCCTGCAGACAGTGGCACCTACCAGTGCAGAGTGAAAAAAGCCCCTGGTGTTGCCAAGACAACCATTCAGCTGACAGTTGTTGGTAAGTTGTTGTAGTTGGTTGAAAGCAGCTTCTCAGTAACAGGGTGAAAGGTCACAATGCTGAAGTCACAACACTTACAGAAGACAAACGTGGCTTTTACAGTAATAGTTGAATTTGTTCATTTTCAATATGCTAGAAGTGAAACCTGGGACTCATGCTTGCTAGGAAAGAGCTCTGCCCCTGAGCCCCACCCCTACCTAGCCCTAGGATTATAATGTAATCTATAGTCCTGTGACTAGCATGAATGAGGTTGGCATTTGTACACAGCACTGATCTCCAAAGACCTAGCTCTGTGCCTGTTGGGAAGAGCAAGAGCTTCCTGGTGGAACTCATGCCTGCAGAATGCCAGGAAGGTGATGGTTCTCTAAAGCAATCATTTAGGATGAAGAAATGCTCATAGTCACCCACTTCATGAAGCCACAAACTAACGTGGGCATCCCCGGGTGGGATCTGCATCCTTCTAGGTCCAGGCCTCACCCTCATCTCCCCATCTTGTCTCCTGAGTGGCTCCAGCCTGGAGCCAGCCAGTGAGTGACAGCAGATAGATGTTCAATGCTCTCTCTCTCCCTCCCTCCCTCCCTCCCTCTCTCCCTCTCTCCATCCAGATCTCATTGGGAGTGTGAGCATCACTACTCCAGAGCAGACAGTTCAGGAAGCCCGAGGGGAAACTGTCCATCTACCCTGCATGTTTACCTTCATCTCCAAGGACCAAGGCCTGCTAGACATCGAGTGGCTTCGGCTTTCAGGACCTAATAATGAGGCGATAGACAGTGTGGTGAGTGTGCCCTGTGCCTGCTCACTCTCATTAGGCAGGTGTGGTGTCGTGGCCAGAAATCCCACTGCCCAGACCTGTGAACATGGATAGAATGACTTGCAACTTCAGAAGAGGATGGGCCATCAGTTGTCTTGAAGGTTTCAGAGGACAAGAGGATGTTGTGGACATTCTGAAAATGTGGTCTTGAAAGTGTGTAAGAGGAGACAAGGAACAAAAGGGGTGGGCTGAGCAGGCTGGGCAGCGAGGGTGATGTGTACTGTGTGCACTCCAGAGTCACTAGACTCTGTTAGAACTCAGAATCAGTGTCCTCTGTCTTCGTTACTTTTGTCTCCTTTCATTTCACTATGCTGTCCAATCTGGTCTCAAAGTCCAGGGCCCAATAACCCTCCTGTATCTCAGCCTCCCCGCTATCCAGCCGCTAATCTACTAGTGCATGCCACTGCACCTGACCATGATATATTTTAAAACATACGCTAGGCTCCTTTAGCCAGCAGAAGAGAGCTCAGCGTACAGAGAATGGCGAGCGTCATCAGTCTGTTTTCTTCATTTCAAGTTAAATCTCCCATACAATACATTTCTTAGAAACAAAACAAAAGCTGAGCATGCTGGCACATGCCTGTAGACCTTCTCCACATAGGTGCGGTGAGGCAGGAGGATTAAGAGGAGAGTCAAAGGCCAGTGTGGGCTACATAGCAAGTTCCAGGGCAGCCTGAACTGCATAGTAAGGCCCCATAACAAACAAACAACAAACAAGCAAAAATTTAAAGCCTGTAAAATATCAGTGTTAAATTATAGAAATCAGGTAAAATAAAGTTATATTAGTTTTTCTAATAAAAGTGAACAGAGCCCAATGAAGAACACTTGAAAGTCAAAGATAGCTCTGAGCGTGAGCCACACCCAGAGAGCCGGTCTCCCTTACCTGTGACACACTTGTCTTTTAGACGGTCCTTCTATTTTTTTTGCTTTACCTCAAAGGTTATGTATTAGTTCCATCTGACACATCTTATCTAAGTCATCGACACTGGGCTGGAGAGATGGCTCAGTGGGGAAGGGTTCATGCACAAGGAACTTTAATGAAATCCCTAGCCTGGACATAAACAGTTGTGTGTGGTAATTCATGCTACTAGCTCCAACCTTGGGAAAGGCAGAGGCAGGAGCATGACCAGGCCATTTTGGCTGGTAGGCCAGGTCCAAGTTCAGTGAGAGACCCAGTCTCAAAGGAATAAGGTAAAGATTATAGAGCAAGTCACACAGCACCCTTTTCTGTCCTCAGCGCCCTCACAGGCAAGGGTCTTAGGGTTTAATCATTGTGAAGACACAACTTTAACCACAGCCACTCTTATAAAGGAAACCATTTAATGGATCTGGGTTACAGTTTCAAAGGGTGAGTCTTATTGTCATGGTAAGAAACATGGTAACAGGCAGGCAGACATGATGCAGGAGAAGGAGCTGAGAGTCTGACATCTTGATCCGCAAGCAGCAGAAAGAAACTGTGTACCACACTGGGCATAGCTTGAACTTAGGAGACCTCAAAGCCCACCTCCACTGTGACACACTTTTCCCAGAGAGGCCAGACCTCCTAAGAGTGTCACCCTCTATGGGACAAGCATTCACACACATGAGTCTATGGGGGGCATTCCTATTCAGAACACCACAGCAGGTAACCATAGACATGCACCACGAGTACAGCCCATGTTTGGTTTTGGTTTAGTTAGGTTTTTTTTCTTCTTCTTTTTTTTCTTTTAGGTTATTTTATATTCTGCAGACAAAACTCATGATGACGTCTATCCAGATCTAAAAGGACGAGTGTATTTTACTGGTAATGATATCAGATCTGGTGATGCATCCATAAATATAACAAATGTCCAGCTCTCGGATGCTGGCACCTATCAGTGCAAGGTGAAAACATACCCTGGCATCGTCAACAGGAACCTCCAGCTGGCTGTCACTAGTAAGTTTCTGTTGGTGGTGATGAGTGTCTTAGAATCAGGGTAAATGCTCACAGTACAAGTCATAATGATTTATAAGACAAAACTTCAATTCTAGAGTAATAGTTATATTCATTTTTTTGGTAGGGGTGAAGCCCAGGGCTTGTGCTTACTAGGAAAGGTTCTGCCACATGCCTAGTTGTAGAATAATAATTTTAAACTTTGCGGGTATTTCTAACATCTTCACACTGTGTAAAACAAAGTGGACTTTCTTTTTTTCTTTTTCTTTTTTTTTGCTTTTTTGTTTTTTAAATTTTATTTTATTTATGAGTACACTGTAGCTGTCTTCAGACACACCAGAAGAGGGCATCCAATCTCATTACGGATGGTTGTGAGCCACCATGTGGTTGCTGGGATTTGAACTCAGGACCTCTGGAAGAGCAGTCAGTGCTCTTAACCGCTGAGCCATCTTTCCAGCCCCTTTTTCTTTTTCAAAAGAAAACACATATCACTGTGTTGCTTCATCTTGTTTCTGTTCTCATTCTTTTCATTTTACTTTATGCATATGAGTGTTTGTCTGCATGTATGTCTGGAAGCCAAAAGAGGGTGATGGATCCCCTGGAACTGGAGTTACAGATGGTTGTAAGCCACCATGTGGGTGCTGGGAATGGAACCCCGGTCCTCCAGAAGAGCGGCCAATGCTTGAGCCACTGCTCCAGTCACTTGTTTTTAAGACAGAGTCCCACTTTGCATTTTTGGATGGCCTGGATCTTTCTGTGTAAACCACTATGGCCTGAAATTCACAGAGATATGCCTGCATTTGCCTCTCAAGTGCTGGAGTTAAAGGCATGCAACACCATGACAAACTTAAAATTCACGAAAAAATGTAAAAACAAGTGAAGAGATTTTTGTTCAAGAATTTCATAAATGTATATAATGTATTTTTTTTTAATCAAATCTACCCCAGTTTCCTCTCCTTTTCCTTCTCCATCTCTTTGTCCCTCCCCCTCCCCTACTCAGTGCTGCCTTCTGTGTGTGAGTTGAGGCTCATCTACTGGAGTAGGGTAGCCTCTCAGAGCCTCTGTCCCCGAGGAAAAAAGTCTCTCTCCCCTCAGAAGCCATGAATTACTCCAACAGCTCCTCAGACATTCTACCTTCTAAGTCTCCAGCCTGGGACTTTGGCTGGCTTGACCGCATGCAGGCTTTCTGCAAGCATGTCTTTTTTAAGTTGTTTGAACACAGCTGTAACCATTCTTTAGAATGTTTTGTCTGGAAGACCTTGTAGTTTGTTCTGATTGGAGTTCTTATAATGGGATTAGTAATTGGGGCTGGGGGACATGACGCTTGTATTTCACGTGACTTTTGGTTCTGTTGCACCAGAAGTAGTTTGTTACCTACCCCCACCCCCTTCGTTCTCAGATCACCTTCCCTTGTTCAGTATAGGAGTATGCAATGTTCAGGAGAGGATTGAGTTGTAAAAGGATGGAAACCTTGTTGTCTTTTGTGGAGCTTGTACCAAGGACTACAGCTTCTGCCTACTCTTTCCAGACCTGCTCCTGTCTGTGTGAGCAGACACGACTGAAGGCCCACACCCCCAATGCTGCTTCTCCTCTCTGCTACCTTTGTTGTAGCTCTCCAGGTCTAGCTCCACAATTAGTAAGATCTGGTCAACAGAAGGTTGGAATAGGAGTCCCGAGAGGCTGGGTATGCAGCCAGGAGGCCTGTGGGAGGTACATGGCTCTGCACATTCCTCTGATGGCTGGCATGGGCATGAGTTTGGTTGTGCAAGGTAGAACCCTGAGCCAGGACTCAGGAGGGCTGTGTTGTTGCTGCTGTTGTTCTGAACCATCTTCGGAGTTTTCCATGAGAATTAAATGCATTTCATTTCCTTAGGTCTCAGTTTACTCTGTGTGTGTTAAAACATGGAGTATAGAGAACTGTATTTGTCACTGTACCTGTCAGTCGACCCTTCAAAGCTGTGAGTGAGAGCTCTGAATTTTTGTTTTTCCTGCACTTAATTTTATACAGTGAGGAGCTGGGGAGTTAGGAGGCTGGAAATTGAGGAGTGTGCATGTGAGAATTAGCATATGTATGTGTGCATGCATGTGTGTGTGCATGCATGTGTGTGTGCATGTGTATGTGTGTGCGTGCATGCATATGTGTATGTGTGTGTGTGTGCATGTGTGTGTGCAGGCACCACAGCCTGCAGGTGGACATCAGAAGACAACTTTCGGGAGTTGACATTTTCCTTCCACGGTGATCAAACTCAGATCACCAGCTTATCAGCTTGCCTGATCTTCACCCATGGCTTCAGTTCGACCCTTGTGGGAATTACTACTTGCTTAGCTCCCAGATTATTGTACATCAAAGGAAACAAAACTGAAAAGAACCATCAACATTATTCTTAAGTGTGATATAAGTGGAAAGCCTTTAAAAAATGTGTTCTGACTAGAGCTACGGCTCAGTTGTGATGGTTAAGAACACTGGCTAGTCTACCAGAGGACCAGAGTTTGAGTCCCCGCATCCACATGGCTGCTCACAGTTGCCTGTGATCCAATCCCAGGGGTGTATACCTTCTTCTAGCCTCTGTGTACAGTGCAAGGAGTCTGTGGTCCTGTGGCTAGCACGGATCAGGCTGGCCTTGCATTTGCAGACAACACTCCCAGAGCTCTAGCTAAGTTCCCTTGTGTGTGCCTGCTGGGAAGAGCAAGAGCTCCCTGGTGGAACTCATGCCTGCAGAATGCCAGGAAGGTGATGGTTCTCTAAAGCAATCATTTAGGATGAGGAAATGCTCATAGTCACCCACTTCATGAAGCCACAAACTAACGTGGGCATCCCCGGGTGGGATCTGCATCCTTCTAGGTCCAGGCCTCACCCACATCTTCCCATCCTGTCTCCTGAGTGGCTTCAGCCTGGAGCCAGCCAGTGAGTGACAGCAGATAGATGTTCAGTGTCATACACGTCTCCCTCTCTCTCTAGATCTCATTGGAAGTGTGAGCATCACTACACCAGAGCAGACAGTTCAGGAAGCCCGAGGGGAAACTATCCATCTGCCCTGCATGTTCACCCTTAGCCCTGAGGACCGTGGACCAGTGTTCATTGACTGGATGCAGCTTACTGGACCTCAAAATGAGGTGGTGAACCGTATGGTGAGTGTGCACTACGCCTGCTTACTCTCACTAGGCAGGTGTGGTGTCATGTCTAGAAGCCCCACTGCCCAGGTCTGTGAACATGGATAGAATGACCTGTGATTTCAGAAGAGGAAGGGTCATCAGATGTCTTCAAGGTTTCGGAGGACAAGAGGATGCTGTGGATGTTTGGAAGATGTGGTCTTGAAAGTGTGTAGCAGGAGACAAGGAACAAGAGGGGTGGGCTGAGCAGGCTGGGCAGTGAGGGGGTGTGTGTGGCGTGTGTGCTCTATGTCCTGTGTATTTGTCATGACCAAGTTTCAGCTTCCCTCATTACTGGAACTATAGGGATATCCCATCAAGCCTTGCTTCTAAAAGGAATTTGTCTTTTTTTTTCCCCTTAGATTAAACAGGTAAATCATAATCAGCCTTATTTTGGGACAAAGGGTGGTCTGTTCTTGTTTTTACTTGATTTGTTACTGTACCCTCTGAGGTGGCTGGGAAACAGGAGCATCCATGAATGAGCAAGTGTGTGAGCCTGTCCTGTCTGACCGACCCCTCTCTAGGATGGGGCTATGGTATTTAATTATGTTGGGAGTTATTGAATCACACTGAAAACTGGCTGTCCATTCATAATGGGAGCATGGAGGCCAAAGATTTGGCTCAGCACTTAAGAGCACTGGCTGCTTTCCCAGAGGACCTGGTTTCGGTTCCCAGCAGCGGTATGGCTGCTCTCAACTGTCTGTAATTTTGATTTCAGGTGGCCCGGCACTCTTTCCAGCCTCTGAGTGCTGGAGTTAAGGTGAGCGCCATCACACCTGGCCCAGTCTAAATATAATTTAAAACAATAAAACAACAACAAAACTTAAAAACAGTAATAAAAATAGAGGTATGGGACTACAGCCCAGGACCACATGGACCCATTTCCAGCTCATCATTCTGTGTCTTTATTGTAGGTTTCCATATAACATCTTCCTCTCTCTCTCTCTCTCTCTCTCTCTCTCTCTCTCTCTCTCTCTTTCTTTCTTTCTTTCTGTATATATAACGCAGTGTGCACGTGGGCAGACGCATGTGTGTGTTCGTGGGCATGGGTGTAGAAACTAGAGGTTGAGGCTAGGTGTCATCCTCTCTCTCTCTCTCTCTCTCTCTCTCTCTCTCTCTCTCCATCACATGTTTTGAGATATGGTCTCTCACTGAAACTGGGGCCACTGATGGCTAGACTGACTGGCCAGCAAGTGCCTAGAGTTGCCCCCCCACCCCTTACTCTAGTGGTTGGCTTACAGAAGTGTGAAATCATGTCTGGCTCTTACATCGGCTCTTGGGTCCTAACTCGGGTCTTTGTGCTTGTCTGTCAGACACTGTGTTACCTGAGCCAGCTCGATAGCTGTCTTTGCTTTCTCTTTCATTTCTATTTCTTTTTCTTTTTTTACATTTGTGGTAACATGATGTGTGTACAGCTTTAATGAAAGATTTTTTTTTAGATTTTTTATTACATTTGAGTCTTTTGCCTGTGTGTACATCTGTGCACTACATGTGTGTCTAGTGTCTGTGGAAGCCAAAAGAGTGTACTGAATCCCATGGATCTGAACGTTACAGACCGTTGTGGGTGCTAAGGCCTGATCTTGGGTCCCCTGATGAGAGTTACAGCTTCTAACCACAGAGCCACTTCTTCAGCCCATGTTTGTTTATGTATTTTCTGCTTTTTTTATTTTAGTTTATTGTATATTTAGCAGACAAGATTTACAAGGACTTCTATCAAGATATGAAAGAACGTGTGCAATTCACAAGTAATGACGTCAGGTCTGGTGATGCATCTATAAATATAGCTAATGTTCAGCTCTCTGATGCTGGCACCTATCAGTGTGGAGTAGCCCACGCCCTTGGTACTGCCAAGAGGATCGTTCAGGTGACAGTTGTTGGTAAGTTACTGGAGTTTGTAGAGAGCGCCTTCTCAGTTACAGGGCGAAACGCCACAGTGCTGAAGTCACAGCACTTATATAAGACAAATGACTTCTACAGTAATAATTGAATTTGTTCATTTTCACTGTTCCTAGCCTCATATTTGCTAGGAAAGAGCTCTGGCACTGAGCCCCACCCCTAGCCCTAGAATTATAATGTCACCTTCTTAAGTATTTCTAATGTCCGCACATAGCTTAAAACGTAAAGCTACCACATGTATTTAGATCAGAAAAAACGGGAAGTGACTTCTTTGCAAAATTCTTGATGATTTTCAAAATAAATGAAATTTTATTGTGTGAGAAAGAACCTGGAGCTGCACTGTGCACTGTGGCTGTTGTCCTTGTCCTCTGACTTTGCCCTGAGATTAAATTAATTTCATCTCCTCAGTCTACTCTTTGTATACTGAAACCGAGAGTATAAAAAGCTTTCATCGCGGCCATGTCGGAGTTATCCTTCAGAGATGTGAGGGAGCGCCCTGAGCTTGTCTTTTCAAGACAAATGTGGTTTCTGTGGTGAAGAGCTGGGTGTTCAGGATACTAGGGCTAGAACAGCGGAGGAAAACCGATGGACCGGAGAAGCCAGTGGATATCAGGCAGTGATGTTACATCCCTGTGTCGCTGTTTTATCCTTAAAATGAGGGATGAGACGGGCTGGGAAGTGGTGCTGATGGTCAGGAGGACGAAAGGGACTCCTTATGATAGGCTGCAAAGTTTCGTATCCCTCTGTGAACAGGTGGTAACGTGCCCAATCTCAATACCTTCAAGTTCAGAAACCGGAAAGGTTCGCAGTACACTGGAGCGTCTTACTGTAGCCGACGTGATGCACGTGGACGGTGGCTAGTGCTCTGTTATGGAGGTTGAGCTCCCTTTTTTTGAGACCTAGGCTAGGTTCTCATGATTTGGAAGATTCTTGAGGACACGTGTTTTGTAGAAATTTCTGGATGGTACAACCCAGATGGAGACAATCAGGGCCCCTCCCACAAACACGCAGGCGGACTATGGCCCCTCCCACATACCCAGCCAAGGATTCCCTGGTCTTTCTGTTTTATGGATTCATCAAGGGGTGAGGTGAAGAAGTGTTCCATGTGGAAGTCAGAGTTTTCTGAACACTGTATTCCTCTAGAGCAGGAGTATCAGCAAAGAACTAGGTAGGAGAAAGCACACTGTGCAGGTCCCAGGCAGCGTGGCAGCGGGAGTTGGGGGCGGGAATTGTGGTGTCTTTTGCGGGCTGCAGGGTAAGTGAAGACCATAGTCAAGTGAAGACCATAGTCAAAGGCACTCTGTCTGGGCTGAGTGCTGCCACTAAAAAACGTCTCCTACAGTGTGAAATCAGTGAGCAGAATGAGCGACCATAGTTCTCAGTCTCACCCCCCAAGCCTTTCTTGGCATTCCTCAGTACACTTAATGCCATTTCTCTTACTTATCAGTTACTACTTCATGTGTTTACTTATGCATGTATGTGTGCATGTATTCTTATTACAGTTATATGTGTGTGTGCTCAAGTACCATGACACATGCTGGAGGTCATAAAAGAACTACAGGAGTTGGTTTCTCCTTCCATGTGTGTCCCAGGGATCAAATTCAGGGTGTATGGATTGTCAGCAAATGCTTTATCCACTGAGCCATCTCAGCAGTCCTGTTTGTGTTTTCAAATACGGACAGCACGCATTCTTTAAATTATTTTAAGATCTGTTTTGTTCTTTTCCCTGCATGTATGTATGTCTGCACCACAGGCATGCCTGGTGCCCACATAGGTCAGGAGAGGTGTCAACTCCCCTGCAACTAGCATTACGGTTATGAGCCTCCATATGTATACTGGCACTCAAACCTGGGTCTGGGGCAATAAGTGTTTTAATCACTGAGAGATCTCTCAAGCCCCAAGGATAGTATGTACTCTTTTTTTTTTTTTTTTTTTTTTATTTTATTTATGAGTACACTGTAGCTGTCTTCAGACACACCAGAAGAGGGCATCGAATCTCATTACGGATGGTTGTGAGCCACCATGTGGTTGCTGGGATTTGAACTCAGGACCTCTGGAAGAGCAGTCAGTGCTCTTAACCGCTGAGCCATCTCTCCAGCCCCTAGTATGTACTCTTAACTGTACTACTGAAAAATATTTTAAGGGTCTCATTCTGTAGCCCTCGCTGACCTTGAACTTGGGCCCCCTCTGCCATTCTTCCCAAGTCTTTGGATTACATGTTTTTATCTATAAATGGTTTGCACTGTTCACGTTTTAAAATATATTCCTAATTTTCATTAGCATATGTAAATTTTTATACACAGTTGCTTTTCCTAAGCAAAATGCCTTTCTTTTCCAGGCTGATCATCTGTCCCAGAGGTTACCCATCAATTGAACTTTTAATTAAGTTTTGCTGATGACTTGATCCTGTATCTGCAATGAAATGTGCCTTGTGCTCCTGTATTCCACCAACCTAAAAAGAAATCCTTGGTGAGAATAAACTAGTGTTTCATAATTTTGTTTCCTTTTTTCTTTCTTCAGTTCTCCTTGTATTCAAGAGGTTAAAGAACCTGGGACAATTATCTTGGAGATGTAATTTTTCTGGATATCAATTGATAAAAGCAAGTATGATTTCAATTTTGAGTTTTGGAAAAAAAACAAACAAAACTAAACTAAGTCCTTCCAACAGCATTGCTTTAACTCCACATCCGTGCCCTCTGGATGTGGAGGGCACTGCAGAGCCAAAGCAAACAACTGCAGTTTGCCCACTCTTTGGTCTGTTCTGAGTTTATTACAGCAGCGGCTCTCCAGAGTGGATTCCTGCACATCCAGCACCTGCAACTCCTTCCTCATGGTGCTGAAGGTTTCGTGCTAATGTGTATATTTTAGTTTATCGGTGTGAGTATATGTAGTGAAAATTCTGGAAGTTTGGTTTCTTTAAAAAACCACAGATGGAGTATAAAAACGTTTTCGTTTTAATTCGAGGTGTGGGGATATGGGGCTGCTTTGCAGCAGCCGACTATGATTTGCCTCGTGCTCCAGCAGAGGCATGGTCTTGCCAGGTGCAGATAGTTTCTGTGACTGTGTTTTGTTTGGAATTCTGGGAATTTTTCAGACAGTATATAAATACCCATGACCTGAGAGGTCAGTTGGTGGCCTTTGGTCATTCAGAAGGGTTCGTAGGGGTTTGTTAGCAGTCGTGCTCAAAGAAGAAACAAGAAGATAGAGATTCAAAGATCTCCATTTATTCTCTCTCCCCTCTTTCCTTCTTTCTCTCCTATCTAGTGATACGGGGTGAAACCAAGGGGAATAAAGGGTGGGAAAAAGAAGAATCCACAAAGTAGCAAAGACCAGCTACAGTGTGTATTTGTGTTGAGGGTGGTGCATGTGCATGTATGTGTACACATGTGCCGTGGAAACCTGGAGTTGGGGTTCTTCAATCATTCTCTTCTTTATTTTATTGAGTCAGGGTCTCTCAACTGAACCAGAGTTCACAGATTGGTTGGTCTTTCACAAGGCTGGGGTTCAGTTCATAGCCCCCTGTTTGGATAGTTTGTAACTGCCTGTAGTACCAGCTCGGGGATTCAGTGCCCTTTTATGGCCTCCAAGGGAGCCCTGGCTTACGCAAGCACAAGCACGCACGTGCACATGCGTGCGCGCGCGCGCACACACACACACACACACACACACACACAATCTTACTGAGTCAGATCTTGCTGTATATAATTCACTTAGGATAAACAATTGTTTTCCTACAGCTTGGTATCTCAAGCTACAGAAAATTCTTCTCAGTTGTAGAGACATAAAGGCTGAAGTCAAGGACCACAGGGTTCCTGCTGCAGACTCCAGGGGTTCTCAGTGTGTTTCTTAGTTCCATTTGCTTGGAGAATGGTTTTCCATCCCTTTGCCTAAGATATATTTCTTGGAGGCAGTAAAAAGATGGTTCTTGCTTTCTAATCCAATCTGCTAATCTGGGTCTCTTTATTGTTTGAGATGGTAAGTATTAAGTTATTGTTCAAAGGTCTATATTAATTCCTCTTATTTTGTTACATTTTCTTAAATCACTTTTGATTGTTCTAAAATTGCTTATATGTTCCTATGTTCTCTTGCTTGTTTTCATCCTTTTTAGATCAAAGCGTTTGTCCCAGTGCCCTCTTTAGAGGTGGCTTAGTGGTCATAGATTCCTATAATCTGTTTTTAGCACCGATTTTTTTTTCCTTTCTCTTTATATTGCAACTGATAGTTTTGCTGGGTATAGTAGTCGTTCGCTGGGTGTAGGCTGTCATCTGTGGTCATTCTGAAATCTCAGATAATCAGTCCAAGCCCTTCTGGTTTTTAAAGTCTTCACTGAAAAGTCAGTTGTTATTCTGATGGGCTTGCTTTTATAGGTAGTCCATTTCTCTCTTGAAGCTTTCAATATCCTATTGTTGCTTATTCTGTATGGTCAGTGTTTTATTAAGGCATGGGGAGCTTTTCTTCTGGTCCTAATTAGATGGAGATACATGTCTCTTGCACCTTGATAGCCATCTCTCCTTAGATTTGGGGATTTTTCTTCTATGATTTTGTTGAAAATATTGTCTGTACCTTTTACTTGGGTTTCTATCTATGAATTGTAGGTTTTTCTTTTTTACAGTGTCTCAGAGTTCCTGTGTGTTCTGTTCATGTTTTCTTGGGGGGGGGTATGGATTTCACATTTTCTTTGAGTAGGTTATTCAATACCTCTACCTTGTCTTTAAGCCTTGATCTTCTTTCACTTGATCCATTCCATGTATGAGACTTTCAATTGCACTTTTTTTTAATTTGGCTTACTGAACTTTTAATTTTGAGTTTTTAGTCTGGCTTTTCTTCAGAAATTCTTTTATTTTAATTCTATTTTTATATGTTAAATCTTCTCCCTTGTTTCATTAAACTGTGTTTTCAGCCTTTATTTTGGCATCTATTCATATCCTCTGACATCTTTATAATTGTTATTTTAAAATAACTTTTTGCATATCATTAAGTTGCTTTTCTCAGAGAATAAAACTATGAGAATGCTCATTTTTGGAGATGTTTTATCTTGGTCACTCATGTCATTTTTTGTGGTAGGACCTGTATCTGGAGTTTGGTCTTTGGCTGTATTTCTTGGTATGGGTATTTCTTCCACCCTTGTTGAATGGGCACTTGTATTGGTTTGCTGTTATCCTAACTTGTCAGGTTATGGACCAGCTGAATGGTGCTTTCAGTCTTGGGGCCACTCATGTGTTATGTACAAATGGAGTGTCATCTCGGGACTTCCATTTTCTCCTGCACCCAGGTATCCAAATGCCTTGTCCTCTTCTCCAGACTTGTCTATCTCCAGCCCCTTGGTTTGTAAATGGACCCCTGCCCTATGGCTTTTGGATGCCTTCCAATGATCTGCTTTGTGCATTTTCATTCATGTCCCACCAATTCCTCACTCAGTGTAGTACAGACCCATCTCACTGGGACTGTTCTTCATTTTCTCATCATCACCCACCAGGTTGCCAGAGCAACCAGTGTCTCTTGTTTTGTAAAATAAACATCTACACACCCCAAATAGGGAGGAAGTCCATAAAGCAAAGAAAGATCCTGTCAAGCCTAGCTTGGAAAACAACTATACTTACTGGTTTCTCACAAGATCATGAGTGACTCCCAGGCAGCTGTACCTCTGACAAACCCCATTCCAGTCAATTATTTTATCTCATATTGAAACAGAGGGAGTATCGATTGGCATCTCCTGGGAGGGTCTGTGACTCTTCCCCTCCTTCCACAAGGAAGCTGCAACAAGGCCCACTGTTTTACCACACACCTAGCTACCTGCCGAAGTTGTTTATTCTGGCACCATGACTGTCAAGGTTCAAGGTCACCAAGATGGTGATGATCTTGTCAAGCCTAGAGGAAAGAGCTACCTACAGCCATGCACATCAGTTCTCAAGCTTTTCATCCTCAGTAGCAATACAAAACCAGTAGCTTCCTGTTTTATACCTTCTTGCCCTGCCTTCTACATTCTAGGATTTTCTACCTGCTCACTATTGGATCAATAAAAAAAATTTTTTTTAAATTCCAAGTTTCCCTTTCCCTGCCCCTGGAACGACAACTCTGAGACTTTTTATTTATTAATAAATGCCTAGGCCATAAGCTTTGGCTCATTCCCTGACAAGCTCGTAAGATATTTAACCCATTTAAACTAGTCTCTGTTCTACCATGTGGTTAGCTACTTTCCCTTCAGTCCCAGTCTGCTTCCTCCTCAGCATCTCAGCTCATTGGCTACTGGCTTTTTTACTGACAGGTGACGTTTATAAGCGATTCTCTACATGAATGTTTTACTTCTCCCCGATGTAATCACACCCATCACTATGACAAAATACCCAAGGGAAACAATTTAAAAGATACAGAGATTTATTTTAGGTCACATTTCATCTCAAGGCTGGCTAGTTCTCTTCCCACTGAGGTCTCACGGTTTCATTTCTAGGAGATAGATTGCCAAGAAAAGAGAGTGAGGGTGCTTCTGAAGAAAGAGTAGGTATGAATATATTTAAATTGTTTGTGTCCAAGTATGTGTACATGGGGCAGTGCTGAGTTCAAACACAGGGCCTCACTCATGCTAGGCAAGCGTTCTATCACCAAGCTACATCCCTAAACCCAATTATAAAATTACTATTTTCAGGTTTGTGCAGAGCGTATGTTACAGAAAAGTAAACGGCTATAGGTATATTAATGTTTATAAATTGTCTTTGTAACTAGTATTCAGATGAAGACAAGAACATTATCATAGTCCTGAGGTTCCTTTTTTTTGGGGGGGGGCACTTTTGGTTATTAATTTCCTCCTAATGTGGGCATGATAAAAGGATTTCTAAGGCTATATACATATATAAGGGGTAATTTTTTTCCTGTTTCTGAATTTATATAGAATTCTTTTTTTTCTTTTTTTTCTTTTTTATTCAAGACAAGGTTTCTCTGTGTAACCATGGCTGTCCTGGAACTCACTCTGTAGACCAGGCTGGCCTCAAACTCAGAAATCCGCCTACCTCTGACTCCCAAGTGCTAGGATTAAAAGTGTGAGTGATTTGTTTTCATTTTACGTGTATGACTGTTTTGTCCTAATGTATGTATGTGTACCACATGCATGTCTGTTGTGAGCTGCCACGCAAATACTGGGCATTGAACCCAGGGCCTTTGCAAGAGCAACAGGCACTCCTAATTGCTGAGCCATCTCTTCAGCACCTACATTAAATTCTTTTATGATATCATTGTGTTTTTTCATGTTTTCAGGCAGAAAATGCTTCTTGTTTTCTCTGATTACATCAATTGCTTCAAACAACAGGCCAACCTAGCTGCACAGGCATGAAACACACGAAACCAATCCCCCTGTGGGCACAGCCAGCTCATAAGTGTGAACCATATGAAACCAATTCCCCTGTGGGCACAGCCAGCTCAC
>NW_021620534.1:45567-77989 GCF_004785775.1 Grammomys surdaster | reverse complement strand
CCCTGTGGGCACAGCCAGCTCACAGGTGTGAACCATATGAAACCAATCCCCCTGTGGGCACAGCCAGCAGCACCATTTTATTTACAGTGTTCACTACAGTCAAGGTTTCTACTGTGAGATGTTAGTGGTTTGGTTCACATTTTATTTTCCATTTGAATTAGAAACATTTTACATTAGTTAAAAAATAAATTTTTATGAGTCTATTTTTTTTGACCATTGGAATATTACAGTTTCAAGTAACAAAAGATAAAAATAAAAACATTGCAGACTAAATCTACCAATATGTACATATTGACACATTTAATTACCACAGCCGTCCGGCGAGTCCTGAGGTCACCTCTTCAGCTCAGAACTCACTCAGAAGGTGTCACTGAGTAAGCTCTGGGATCTCCCTATTATCCACAACGAGTGTATGGATGATCCCCTCTCTCCTCTTCCCGCTGCTGACGGCTTTGATGTAACAGTCGTGGTCCCCAATGCTGAAGTGTGTTTCAGTTCCATCATCTACAAACTCGCCCTAGGACAGCAAAGGAAGAAGTGTCAGTGCTGCAGAAAGCTCTGTCTGAACAGTAACGTCATCTAAAAGCACTGGTCATGGGGCTGGAGAGATGGCTCAGCAGTTAAGAGCACTGACTGCCCTTCCAGAGGACCCACATGGCAGCTCACAACTGTCTGTAGCTCCAGTTCCAGGGCATCTGACACACTTACAGAGACATGCATCTGTGAAATTCGAGCCTAGAGATGATGTTTAGAGCCCCATGGATTGCTGTAATTTCCAAAATCCTGAGGGATCTTAAGTTTCAGAAGAAGAAAATGCTGTGTTCACAGTATAGACGATGTTCGCAAAACTAAAAATGGTGAGCAAATCAAAACACTCCTCCTCAGTTACACTATTCTCAGCTTATTCTCAGCACTTCAACTGTCTTTACAACAGCTACCACAAGTATCATTAGTATACTCACTTTATAGACACAGAAATTGTAGACCAACATACTTATTAACTTGCTGAAGGCCTATCAAGCAAAAGACGGAAGGGTTCCCACTAGAAAACCAGCTCTCTCCTGGTTTAAGGTTAATGGGCACCTAGTGTAACCACTGTCTCTGTATTTATAGCCCCGGCTGTCCTGGAACTGACCAGGAAGTACCTAGTTCTGAAGAAGCTGGCCTCGAACTTACAGAGATCTGCCTGTCTCTGCCTCCTGAATGCTAGGATTAAAGGAAGGCGTGTACCACCATGAGTCCTTACAACACTCTCGATATATTGATTTAAAATAAACATTAAAATTAACCCACCTTCCCCTTTAGTGCTGTTTCTAGAAAAGGTGAAATTACATCTAAGTTTCATACATACGGTTCAAATTGTATTTCTATGGAATGGTACTAGAGATAAGAAGCAGGAGCCCGAGGACAAAAATGAATTGTCCCAGAAAGCAAGGGCAACACACTCAGACTTAAACCTTGTCTCCGTGGGCTGGAACTGTGACTCAGTGCTGGAGGCTCTGCTTAGCATCTGAGTCCCTGGGTCCTGACAGCACATCTGAGCATCACAGAGATGGACAGAGTGAGCTAGCCAGGAGTCCACACTAAGAAACAGCAAGCACATGAGCGGCAGAGGAAGCACTTTCAGGGCTCTGAGCTGCTCCAGCATATGGTCTTTAGGGGGTGTGTAATGTGCGTGGCCCAGGCATGTCCTGGGGCACTTTGTACTGAGCCTTAGCAGAAGCCTTTGGATGGCCCAGCAAGGGTTGCTAACATGACCCCTGCTTCTTGGCAACGTCACACCCAGTGATGATACTGGGTTGGAAACCTGTGCTGCAGAGGAGGGACGGGCAGCCTGTGCATGTGCGCAGACGGGGGCAGGCTGAGGTGGGGAAGCTGCCCATGCTTCCACTGCTGTAGCTATGAGCAGGCAGTGGGGTTTCAGAGCGCTGGCTTCATGCTGGCTTCCTGCCAGTCACTGATAACAAGCACATCATAGATGAGCATTACTTTTACCCTACTTCCTAAAGCTGCATGCTCTTATTAACTGAAACCCATTACTCTGTTCAAATGACATCCACAATGGCTTCTAGAAACCCACCTTTCTGTTGTCAGTTTTGCGGTGCCGAGGACGGATCCTGGGCCTCACCCGTGTCGGCTGAGTGTGCTGCTAGTGAGCTACAGCCCTAGCTTTGATACTGTTCTAAAATTCGATCTCATTTAAAAGAAATTATTTTTCTTTTAAATTTCTTTTAAAGGAGGCATGGTGGCACACACTTTCCATCCTAGCACTCAGGAGGCAGATGCAGTTGGACCTCTGTGAGTTCAAGGCCAGCCTACAAAGCAAGTCCCAGGAGAGCCAGGGCTACACAGAAGAACCTTGTCTCAAACAAACAAAACAAAAAAATTTGTTTTAGATTTTTAAATTTTTAATATGTACACACTCTTTGCCTGCGTGTATATCCATATACCATATGTGTGTTGGTGCCACAGAGGTGAGAAAAAGCCCTGGATCACCTGGAACCAGAGCTACAGATACTTGTAAGACAGCGTGGGTGCTGGGAATTGAACCTGTCCTCTGCAAGAGCAACAAGTCAAGTGCTCTTAACCACTGAGTCATTTCTCTAGCTCTGTGTGTGTGTGTGTGTGTTGTGTGTGTGTGTGTGTGTGTGTGTGAGAGAGAGAGAGAGAGAGAGAGAGAGAGAGAGAGAGAGAGAGAGAGAGAGAGATCATGCCTAGCTTTTACATGGCACTGGGAATTCGAACTCATTTCCTTGCACCACCTGCCTGGCAGTTTACCTGACTGAGGGGTCTCTCTGTATACCTCTCACCCTCCCCACCCGGATACCCCTGCCTCTATATTATTTTTAAAAAGCTCCAGAATGAAGAACTGTCACACACCAGGATAAAGGAAGGCAACTTACCGCCGTCTCCATTTTCTGACCATTGCACCATACGTCCATAGTGTCTTTTTCTGTAAAAGCAACATGAATTCCAGGTTATAATTCTATATGTCAGATTAACTTCTTTTGTAAAGTTGGGTACAGTATAGTAATAAACTACAATAACATTCTAAAACTCCACACTTTCAACGTCTTTGGAACTTTCAAAATTTGAAGAAACACTGTTTATAAATGACATCCATTTTTTTCAAGTCTTTTAAGAAGGTCAAAGACCCATCAGAATGTGATTAAATAGTTTTTGATTAAACAAAACAAATTCTGAAGGGCAATCTTTGTAAAAGAGGTTACAACTGAATGAGGGAACGAGGAGGGCCTTAGTCATAGAAAACGTGGCTTAGTAAGTTCAAATGGTCACCGGGAATGAGAGCACCAGTGACGAGATAACTCCTGCCTCGTGCATGGACAGATCTACCGGATGGTGGCATAAACTCCTAGACACTAAGGAGAAACAGACCACACGGGTGGATTCTACAGCAGGGAACACAGGGAACACACAGTTACTGCAGCATCCTCAGGCAGAAGTTTGCTACCATGGTTCACAGCAGGGGTAGTCCCCAACACTGCCTGTCAACACTGGTATCCTAAGACTGGGCTGGAAGACTGTGGTCACAAGGGACCAGATGAGGAAGCAGAGAGAGAAAGAGAAAGAGAGAGAGAGAGAGAGAGAGAGAGAGAGAGAGAGAGAGAGAGCGAGAGAGAGAGAGAGAGAGAGAGAGAGAGAGAGAAAGAGAGAGAGCGCGAGAGAGAGAGCGAGAGAGAGAGCGCCTATGTTTGTGACCTGCATGGATACTAGGATCCAAGGACAAAGTCATGCCCAGGGGTCATATCTGAGGGTCCAGCTGAAGGTGTGACTCTGGCAGGCTACCTGCTGTAGGAGCTTGTCTTCCCTCTACATCCTGAGCCAGATGAGCACCTCATTTAAACCACAAGAAGCCTCTGAGGAGGGCTAAATGTGACAGGAGGAAGGCAGCAGGTCACCCCAGAGGCTGTCTGAATGTGATTTGCGCATGGTCAGAGGCAGGGAAACCCAGCCGATCACACAATATGTGGCTGAACACCCAGTGCTAAGATTATTGACAAGGGTCGTGAGAACTGGCAGTCTATTTACTGAAATACACACGCGTTCAGATTATCTAAATTAACTAGAAGGGTTTGCTGACATGCCCATGAGGGACACAGCTAATCCAGAGCCGTGAAGTAAAAATAGATTACATTGGAATACAAATTTTCAAAATCTGCACAAGTGAAAAGATCATGGATATATCTAGGCAATGTTACATAGTAACAAGCCAGCACCGCACTGCAAGGCTATCTCAACATGGAAAACAAAAACAAAGGCCAGCATATTCAAATGCATTAGCTCTCTAACCCAGGCTCTCAGCCTTCCTAACGCTGCAACCCTTTAATATAGTTCCTCATATTGTAGTCACACCCAATATTTCGTTGCTACTTCATGACTGTACTTATACTACTGTTATGAACTGTAATGTAAATATCTAATATGCAACCTCTAAAGGGGTTGTAACCAGGGGCTGAGAACCACTGTTATAAACCTCTCGAGACTAAAATTTCCACTAGTAAGTATTGGGATGAAGTGAGTCACTACATCTCTGACCACATCATAGTGACATTCAGAAAGATGGATAAAACCAGCTAGTAAAGCTTCAATAAGGTGTGTGGGGGGGGAGGTCACCACACAGGCACAAAATCCATTTAAAACAGTGAAGAACAGAATACTGAAATAAAATTGGGGACTAAAACCTTCATAAATTCTGAGGGAAAATGATTTTGCTATATTCAGGAAAAACAGCAGCTTAGATGCCAAGAAATGTTTATCTCTTCAACCACAGAAATAATCCCTTAAAGATGTACTTCAGGGAACAAGATGAAATTGGGAGCTGCCGGCAGCGTCCATGAGAGTAAACAGTAGGCAGCCACGCTGGAAAAGGATGAAAGGGGCGGGGGCGGGTGTGTGGGTGTGGGTGTGTGTGTGCGTGTGTGTGTGTAAGAATGGATGGCTCAGTGGTTACAAGCACTGGTTACTCTTCCAGATGACTAGAGTTTGATTCTCAGCATTTACACTGTAGCCCACAACTGTCTGTACCTCTAGTTCCAGGGGACCCAGTGCCTTCTTCTGACCTCTGCAGCAGTACAAACATGGGGTACACAGACATACATGCAGGAAAAACACCAATACACATAAAATGGAACTCAAGGGATGGGGAACATAAGAAAAATGCTGACCTAAGAAAACGAACAGGGGTGGGGAGGGGCTAGAGAGATGGCTCAGTGGCTAAGAGCACCGTCTGCTCTTCCAGGGGTCCTGAATTCAATTCCCAGCATCCACAGGGCTCACAACTATCTGTAATGGGATCCGATACCCTCTTCCGGTTTGTCTGAAGACATTGACAGTGTATTCATACACATAAAATAAATAAGAAAATTTTAAGAAAAAATGGACAGATATGTAAATAATACACACATACTTTCCACAAGAAAGAGAAATCCAGGCTGCGTGTGGTGGCGGCACATGCCTTTAATTCCTACACTCAGGAGGCAGAGGCAGGCAGATCTTTATGAGTTCGAGGCCAGCTTGGTTTACAGAGTTCCAGAACAGACATGGCTACACAGAGAAACCCTGTCTTGAAAAACCAAAGCAAATTAAGTAAGAGAAAGCCAACAAGAAAGCCTGGAAAAATAAGTAAGAACTATACATAAGAATATAGTTCAAATATGGAGCAAATGGAAACGGGGTGATTTTGAGTGATAGACATAGATTATAAACAGAAACATCTTCCAAATCTCTTGACCATATACTGAATCAACCAGCATTCACACGATGGAGGATTTGCTATTCTAGTAAAATCATTGGCCTTCACAAAAAGGGAGAAAATAAGAGCAACCAGCGTAGAAAGGCTCAGAGTTCTCGCAACACTTCCTGCAGATGACACTGCGTCTGTGTCACTCGCTTCTCTCTTGCTCTGACAGAAACAACATAGGAGAGGAGAGGGTTATTCTGGCTGTTGCTTGAGGAGATGCAACCCATAATGGCAGGGAAAGCATGGCTGCACCACTCAGTAACAGGAGCAGGAAGCAACTGGGTTACACCTTGAGGGGCCTAAAGGCAGAGTTCAGCAGAGAGCAGGTTGGCCAAGCATCGCCAAGCCCTGTTCCTACAGACACAACCATAAAGCTATCAGTATTCTAGAATTCAACATTCTGTTTCCACGAGCCCTTCTTCAGGAACGTTGACAGAAGCTGAAACAATGACTTGATTTCCATGTGAGTGAGGGCTGGCAGGGGAGCAGAGCACAGAACAGCTGGAGGATGATGCACAAACAGTATAAAAGCATTGTGGGTGACTATGTTCATGGTGGCAGCACTGATAATGTTATGAAATTATTATATATATATCTGCAATTTGACAAAAGGCAAGTAAGTTATGTGATTCCATCATATTCCACCATCCTCTGTGTCCTAAAAAAGGAGGATTCAGAGTGTGGGGAAAAGGTGTGAGATAAGGTTAAGTAAGACCTATCCTCCTCAACTTGACCTACCAAGTATCATTATGAACTCAGAAGATGCATCAAAGAGAAGTTCTCTCAGAGGCAGGAGGATCTATGAGTTCAAGTCCAGCCTGGTCTACATACTAAGTTCCAGGCTAGCCATGGCTACTCAGAGACACCCTGTCTCACAACAAAACCAGAAAAGATCTGTTCTTCTCCCTTCTATTTTCCTTCTTCCCTCTGTCCTATTACCAACCCTTGTTCCCTACCTTTTATATCCATCCATCCATCCATCCCCAACCTATTTCCTTGTTCTGCCCACTGGAAATCAAGAAATGATGAGAGAACACTCTTAGTATTTGGTCACATTACATTGAAATCTTGAAATAATTTTTTTCCTCAATATCCAAGTGTAGGCACAAATGTTCACAACAGCTCCAGTCGTCCTGTTATGTCGAAAGGAAGGAGGCTGGAGGTGGCTGCCAAAGCCCACTAGGAATAGCCAAAGGAACCACTCTATCAAGCTCCTCAGGGGTCCAAAACAGCACATTTTTGTGGCTTACACCTGTGATCTAAGCACTTGGGAGGCAGGGGCAGAAGGACAGACAAACGTTTACAACCAGCCTGGGAGACACAGCTAACACCAGGCCAGAAGAGATGGAACAAGAACCAGTCTCAAAACAAATAAACACACACATACATAAAGTTCCCCTGTCCCCAAAAGGGACACTTTAAGTATCAATGAAAGTGGTAATTGCAATGTACTAAAGCAAATTGAATTGTTTCCATCTTATTATTAACATGGTTTAAAGTTGCAAACAAGTCCGTAGTTTGAAGGCTGGAGACTAAAGGAAGAACAAAGCTGCCCTGTGCTTCCTACATGAGACGTAGGTCTCTGCAGCCCAACAGCTAGGTGACTGGGAGTCTCTTGTTAGACAAACATCTAACCAGGAAGCAAAGGATGAGAGGATCCAAGCATTACCACTTGGCAGCAACTGGTGGATGATCGAGGCATTGAGCATTAGTAATTGTTGTAATGTTTAATCCTGGCTGTCAACTTGTCTGGATCTGGAACCAACTAGAAGGTAAGCCACAGGGCACATCAGTGACAGTTCAGGTTGTGTGAAGTGGGAGGATCCATGATAAATGTGGGCAGCACCTCCCAGTGGCAGACCCTGATGTTCAGCCTGCCTGCCTTCACTCTAGATAGGTGGTGCATCTTCCCTGCTGCTGCTGCTGCTGCTGCTGCTGCTGCATCTTCCCTGATAGCAGAATCCAGCTTCATCAGGCTTCCAGTGGCTCTCCGAGCCCCTCCAGGCCTTCAGTGCCAGGTTGATACTGCTAAGACACTAGACTCATGGGATGAACCGTGTTTTCACCTTCCCCGGTGTAAGACCACCATGTCTGGAATACTCAGAGCATAGCAGTAAGCCAGTCTGATAAATATGTATATTTTATCCTATTAGTTCTGTTCCTCTAGGGAACGCTGACTAACACAGTTGTTAATGCTGAAGAGAAAGAGAACGATGAACTCTGTGTGTGCATCAAGACACCAGAAAACTCAAGTTGGTTTTGTCAGAAAGTCCAATAAAACCTAAATTTGACAGTTCTCCAGCTACCACTTTACAGGAAACATGGAGGCACCTCAAACCAAACTGACATTTTACAGTAAGTAATTATTTAATTTACTTCCCCATCCCCTTCTTATAAAAGGACACAGTCTCACTCCATAGTCTAGATTGGCCTCAACCTCAGGTTCTCCATCACTGAAGTGCTGGAATGTCTGGTATGAAGTCACCATGCCTGGCTTTGGGGTTTTTATGTGACTTATTAGGTGACAAACATTTCTTGTCTAAAACCAAAACAAATCCAGACAAACAAACAAAAACCCCATCTGCTAGCACGCAGCTAGAGTGCGGACCACCACACCATGCTCAAAGTTCCTTTTGTCTGTGCACCCTCAATACCTGGTAGACTGTCTTCCTTTTGAGAGGCAGTTAACAAACATGAACTAAATACATAAATTAAGATGATTATTACAGGGCTGGAGAGATGGCTCAGTGGTTAAGAGCACTGACTGCTCTTCCAGAGGTCCTGAGTTCAAATCCCAGCAACCACATGGTGGCTCACAACCATCCGTAATGAGATTGTATGCCCTCTTCTGGTGTGTCTGAAGACAGCTACAGTGTACTCATAAATGAAATAAATAAATCTTAAAAAAAAAAAAAAAAGATGATTATTACACCATTTTCATTTAGTAATATGAGAAGGAAATGGGGGTACAGGAATAACAAAAAGGTGCTTTTTTTGCTGTTGCTGTTTTTCAAGACAGGATTTCTCTGTGTAGCTCTGGCTGTTCTGAAACTTGCTCTATAGACTAGGCCAGCTTCACAGAGGTCTGCCTGTCTCTGATTCCCAAGTGCTGGACTCCACCATCGCCCGGCTGAGAAGGTAACGTCTTAAAAAGCTCACTTTTGACTGGGCTTAGAGCTCTGACTCATGGACCTGTACCCCCACTATTACCTGCAGAAGATTCTTGTCCTCTTGAGGGTTCTTAAGTTTCTAACTGCCTTTTTATTTATAAAGAGAAATACCAAACAGTAGATGCCTGGATTGATATTACTTCTTAAGCCCAGGATCATAATCTTCAAATCCAACCTTATCGAACCGAACATTAAGACACCACACGCAAAACCCAGTGGGCTAAATGAAGACCCTTCCCTTCGACTAGGAAAGTGTCCGCAAAAGTCAGGAGAGCAGGGCATCACAGTGGCCTGAAGGCTCTGCAGAAACAGCCCCGACTTACCCAAAACAACTCTCAGTTCCTCGCCATCCAAGTGCAACACCCAGGTGTTGGTGGTCTTTGATCTGTTCTCCATGTACTTCTTGAGGCTCTTCCCGTCGATTTCCAGCGTGTACTCATAGGCGAAGCCACTGATGGCATCTATATTTATGGTGGCTTTGGTCTTTGCAGCTCCAACACAGAAGGTCTCTTTGCCCACCAATTTGAACATCCACTCTCTTCTTATCTCTTCCTAGATGAGAATATATACAGTTTAATAAACACAGAGAAAAATTAGTATTTAATTTTAAAAATAACGTAAAAAATTCAGACTGTTCAAATGACAATACTATTTATATTTATTTATATTTATATTACTTCTTGTCCAGGTTTCCTAGGGTAGTCACTCTAAGTTTAGGTATTAAAAGTTAAAGTCTATGTATTCTGTAATGGCCATTGGATTGCTTTATATAAGCAATCTACATAGACAAAACCAAGCGTTGCTGTTGTATTTGCTCTCCTACCTTCCCATCCACGTACACAACTCGTTTGCCTGACGTGGTCCCATGCTCAAATTCAATCTTGTGGACTCCGTCACTCAGTGCTACGTCCCAAACAGCTACGAGATCTGTCATTTTTTCCAGGCTATAGAGAGGGCTGGAGGAATAAAATAGCCATTAAAATAGACCAAAACAGTAAGAGAATGATTAATTAATCCTCCCAGCATGAAAATACCAGTGTTTCAAGGGCCCTAAAATTATGAGGTGGTAAGGTGACACTCCCTACTCACAGCCCGTGTAAATGCTTCCGCTCTCCTTGGCTCTTCCCTCAACAGGCTGCTATGACAGGTAGAGTCTAATAATCCCAAAGTCACCTCAATACTAATACGATTAAGACTGTAACAGTTAATCCCGGACAGCATGCTGGGCTGGGCTAGTCTAGCACATGAAAATGTCAGTGAAAGTCTCTACTTTATGACTACTTCTGCAACAACAACAACAACAAAGCCCAGAAATTAGCAGTGTGTGTGTGTGTGTGTGTGTGTGTGTGTGTGTGTCAGATCAATTCCAAGAGAGAATTCTTCACTTTTCAGAACCAAAGACTGGGAATTTAACAATAACATCAAAAAAGGGTGTTCTCATTTGTCATTCAAAAACTATCATGGAAGAAGTTTGACACTGATATAGCTGATTAGTTTTGTGTAGTAATGCTCACTGCAGTAACGGGGGTCACAGCTGACTGTGGCTGGCCAGTGCTCTCTGTGAACCAGTTTCATCACTGAATCACTGACTCCTCTCCATGAGAAGGATGCTGTCAGTCCCTTAAAGAGGAGGTACAGAGCCCCCAAGGTTTAAGCAGGGCACGGTGACAGTGTCAAGAGGAGTAGGCTGTAAACCAAGGACTCTGGCTCCAACACTGTCCTCTGGAATCTCCCTCTTTGCCCGTTCTCATCTCTTACTTTGTATGCTCTGAATCATCTTCAAGTGGTTGCTAAGACTTCTGTACTGAGAAGGGTCTGTGGAAGAGGACGCCACACTTATGGTGGGCATATCCACACAGGTGGACATATCCACTCGTTACCCTCCTCCATGTCAGGAAGCAGAGCCTGCATTCTGTGATGACAGAGAATGTGCCCCCAACAGATGCAGAACTCTCCAGGCCTATCCTAACAAACCCCAAACTTTCAAGGGCCAGTTTTATTGCAAAACAAGACATTTACCTTTCATCATCTTCAAAGATAGGACTGTCATCTCCAGACGCCATGGTTAGCAACAGTCTGCAATCCAATTAGCAGCCAGAAGAGAGAAAAGCAGAAATGCAGCAGAGAGAGGTTGGAAGCAACAAAGACAGCTACAAAGGCTTGTTTTAAAAAACTTTACAATCCTTTCATAAATTGCCTATATGTTCTGATGAAGCTGCATTTACGTACAGTAGAAGCGCAGTCTTTTGTTTTCAGACAGAGTTGAGCAGACAAATCAGCCAATCTATTTTTCTATGTTAAACATTTACAATTTATTTATTCATTTAAAAAAATTTTTTTTTCTTGAGTTTCTCTGTGTAGCTATGGCTGTCCTGGAACTCACTCTGTAGACCAGGCTGTCCTGAAACTCACAGATCCGCCTGCCTCTGCCTCCCAAGTGCTGGGATTAAAGGCGTGCGCCACCACTGCCTGGCAAGCATTTATAATTTCTAGTTTATACATTCATAAATTCTAGTTTATCTTGAATATTACATCATATTAGAGCTGTAAGAGCCCCAGGAGCCATCCCAGTCCCAGGAGTCTTCCTGGGGCACAGGAGCCCGAGGGTTTGAGGCCATGCTCCAGGGAGCACTCAATGCTGAGACAAACAGCTCTGCTCGGTGAGTAAAAGCAAACAGGATGGCAGCTTCAATATTCAGGGTGAGGTTTAAAACCCAATCCTTATAGTATATTTTAGAAGGTTAACATAATTTAAATCATTTTTCTCCAGAGAAATTGTGAATTTTGTGAAGTAGCTAAGACTATGCTAGCCTGTTCTGTGAGAGCAAAGTTTATTCGCTCATTTACATAAGCCAGCAGGCCCACAGGAACAGGCCTCACTCAGCAATCCAGCAGTCTCACCTAGAAGCAGAGACCAGGGCCAAGCAATGAGGGCACTGTTTCAGTGTTAGTTAAATTTCATAAGGCAGAGGTGTGCCTACGCTTACATGCACAGCAGACACTACATGGAGAAGGCAGGGGTGCTAGAGAACTACTCAGAAGCATAAGTGTGCTAACACGCACAGGAGATGCAGACAAGGAAGCTACAGTGAACAGCCTACTCCTGCAATGCTTTTATAGATTTGACTGTATTTTGCTCCCAAGGTGTGCTCTAGTTTTAACACCCTCCTCAATAAGTATCTCCCCTGCCTCCATGTCCAAGGGCGTATTCCCTTCACCAACAAGAGGGGGAACTGTCAACCCCTTGTGCTAGAAAAAGTCAGTTGCCACAAATTGTTTCAAAAATATTAGAGAAGAAAGGTTTCTACGCCTAACAACAGGACACACCCAGTGATGTGCTATAACTGCTGGAGATATTCTCAGCATATCAGAGGGAACAAAGGGATGTCACTCAAATTTTGCTATAAAACTGTTAAAGAGTGTTCTAGGAAGGTCACCACTCAAACTTGAGAAAGTTGACGTATTTTGTATTATAAAGAGCTCCAAATATTACTATGATGCACTCAGTAAAGCATGGGGCTGGAGAGATGGCTCAGTGGTTAAGAATGTGAACTACTCTTTCAGAGAACGCTAGTTCAGTGCCTACCACACAAGCTAGGCAGCTTAGGAAGTCCCGATGTCCTAACACTCTGAGGGCATCTACACTCCAGTGCCTGCACACACACCTCCACACGTATACACATAACGTAAAAGTAATTTTTTCTTAAAGATGACATATAGGATCACCTTAATTTTAACACCTTTTCTAATCCAAGTATAATAGATATTGGGTCATTGGGTATGGTAGCACATGCCTTTGATCCCAGTTATTGTGACGCAGAAGCAGGCAGATCTCCATGAGTCTGAGGAGAGCCTGGTGTACATAGTGAGTTTCAAGACAGTCAGAGCTACAGAGAGAGACTATGTCTCAAAAAACCAAAACACCAAACAAAGAAATGAAATAAAAGACACAGTGAGTCTTCTACAGTGAGTTGAAAGGGAAGTTGCTAGCACTTGGGAGGGAGAGACAGGTGGATCTCTGAGTGCAAAGATAGCCTGGTCTATGGAGTGAGTTCCAGGACAGCCAGGGCTACTCAAAGAAACCCTGTCTTGAATAATAAAAAAAAAACAAACAAAACCCCAAACCAAACAAAAGAACAAAACCCAGAAAAACTCAAGCTGACATCTTTAAAAACCATTTAAAACTATCAACAGATACATGCATGATTATTTACAGACTATTTAGAAATTAGTGATGTATTGCTCTCCAATAATTTAGACGGCACATCTCAGGGGGAAATTATATAAAGCTGGTCAGAGTAAGCAACCAACTGGCAAATTCTATTTATAATTGTGTATATCAAATTGGCAAAATACAAATTCACAAATCAATACAAAATTAGTTTCTCTGTTTTTTTTTTTTCTGTCGATATGGCCAAATAGGAGAAGGGCTGCCTTAGGGAAAGTTAACAAGCATTCCGTTTTCCTTGTTCATGAATCCACTTTTAAGTGAGGCTTGATAAAAAAATAAGATTTGTTATTATCTTTACCGTTTCGTGAGCAAACGAGAGTGCACACGCATGTGTACACACACATGCGTGCTTATGTGTGAGTACAGGTGCCCATGGAGGCCATAAGAGGATAGTAGAGCCCTTGCAACTGGAGTTACAGGTTGTTGTGAGCCTTGGGACTCTGTTCTGTAAGAGCAGCAGGCCCCCTAGCCTCTGTCTCTCCAGCCCCCAAAGACCTAAAGCTCTCTATTTAAAAAAACCTGCAAATTCTTTTAACAGCATTGTGGCTTCTGACAGGCTGCAAAGCATGGACTCCTGTGCTGTTTTCAAGGAGAAACTTTTAAAAGTGTTTTCTACATAAGGATTATACCTTGCTACAGCCCAGTCCTACAACTTCCACAATGAAAAGTCGTAACCAAACCAATGAGCTCACCTTGGCTAGACTCTCTCCTTCATTAGGGGGATAGCAAAGTAACAGGGGCCTCTTTAAGTGACACCCTGTTGCGCTTCCTAATCTGTTCAACTTTCCAACAAGGCCACAGGCACAAAGGGCACTGAGTGTAAGAAATATTTTTCCACAAGATCCCATCTGGAAGTGGGACCCTCACCAACGAATCTCATATAACATTTAAGAACACGTTCAAAACACCCCTGCAAGGGTCCTGATTTGAGGTTTCACTACAAGTTTGTTTGTTTGTTTGTTTGACCAGAAGTTCCAATAGTCTTGTGACTTGTGGTCTTACACATTTCAAGTTCAGTACTTTAAAAGTTCATTGGAGTTGCTGTCTTGGTCCAACAAGTTTTTTTTTTTTTTCTTAAATTACTTTGGCTGTGGTCACTATAATTCATATTATACCTTTCGATTTTCACTTGTTCCATGCCTGCGTTCTGACCTAAAGTCAGACCCCAACGCTCACCACTCTGTCCTAAGCCTCACCATGATCTGCACAGGTCTGCTTTTAGCATAAAACCTTATAAAGTAGAATAACAACCCCCAGATCACTAACTGTGCTTTTACTAGAAAGAAACTGTTTCCAAACATCCATTCAGTATTTCAGAAACAGTGCTTATCTAATCGAATTATGATGACATCACCAGACAGTAACACCGCCCACAATGGAATTTACAGGAGATGAGCATTGGTTGCAGTGCAAGGCGCTTTTCAGACTTGTGTTTACACGCTGTCACAGGTGACAGATTGAATGTAACGTTAGATGGTTAAACAGCAAATCAACTCAAGCTATCTGTCCCACCATCTTTCACCTTGAGTAAAGCGTTATTTTGCTGGGTTTCACTGAACCAATTCATTCCATACCTGAGACAGGTTTCCAAGTCAGCCTTTGCAAGAAAGAAACTACATAATTCTATGAAGAGACTACAGAATCCTACTCTGGCTGCTGTAAGATAGCAGGCAACTCGAGTTGAGCTTATTGCAACACTAGAGCGGTTCAGGAATAAATCTGTCCCTAAAGCCAACAGCCACAAGGAAGCAGCCACAGCCAGGAAGGATGCTGCAGCGGGCTGTTCCCAGGAGCTCCAGTCCACCCAGCACGTAAGGCAAGGTTAGCTCCGCCTCCTGAAACCCCCAGAGGTACGTATAGGCGGTTCACGTCTCCCCGGAGTATTTCGGCCAAGGCCGCCTGGGACGTAGTCAGCAGCGGCACTGAGACTCGGACAGGTCCGAAGCCCGAGAACTGCAGATCGCGTCACGAACGCTGCGCCGAAGCACCGGAGAGGTCGCAGCTGCGGGTGGCCGCCCCGCACCCGTTCTCTCCGGGGCCTCTTGCCCTGAGACCACCGCGGCTTGGTGTCTGCCGACCGAGGCCTGGGCATCAGGCATCTCGGAGCCCGCTCGGCCAGGCCGAGTAGGAAGCGCCCGCCGAAGCTGCCAGCACCGCCTCTCGCGCTCACCTGCTCCGCGCGCCGCCACCGGCTCCGGATCCCACGACGCAGTCAGCAGCTCTCGCGGCCGCGCCCACCGGGCTCCCGCTCCCGCATCCGCATGCTGGGTGCCCAGCCTCCTACTGCCTTCCGGGCTCAATGAGACCCTGCCCACTGCTCTAGTGAGCCTGCGCGAGTGCGAGAGCCCTCTCCAGAGGCCCCGCCCACCCTTTGCTCGAAAGCCAATTCCCGGTGTCCGCTTCCATAGGCCCCGCCTACCCTGCTCTGGGCCCAATCCTGCTCCTGCTGTGCGCCGCTGCGTTCTGTGGAGCGCTCTGCAGTGCACCCTGCTGCGCCACTGCCGCGCCTAGGCCCTGCGGGTGTTATCTTCCTTGGTGTCGTGCAGGTCTGGAGCCGTGTTTGTAGGCTGTGGATAACCCGCACCTCCGGGTGAGGCAACTCCTCCACAGAGACCCTTTGTTCCCACTACCCTGCTGGCCTTCCATTCTCTGCTATATGAACGGTCTTTTTACGTGGAAAAGAGTCCATCTGCACGACCACAGATGTCGTTTGGCTGCTGAACCTTACACTTAGCCCAGAGCTTTTTGCTTGCCTCGTCTCCCTATAATAAAGAAATTTTATAGTTCTTCCTTGAATGAGATGTTTGAATTTCACTTACTGAAAGACAAACATTGGGAAATGGGGATAGAGCTCAATAATAGAGCACCTAGTTACCCTGGGTGAGGTCCTGGGTTATTTTTTTTTTAATGTATATAATACCTATGTACAAACACACATAATGCTATTGTAAAGACTCAGACAAACAGATGAGTAGTGTCGGATAGAATCTACAAATAGAGCCTCATGAAGTAAAAGGAACAAGCCAATGCAGAGATTTTTTTTAAGTTTGATAAAGATTTAATTTGGGAGTATTTGTGCCTATTTAGTTGATATTTAAGAGAACCTCGATACGAAATTCATAACAGCCTCACATTTGGAGTCCAGATTCTCCTGCCTCAGTCTCCCCAGTGCTTGGATCACCAGGCCTATCTACCCAGAACTCAGGAAGTTGAAACAGGAGGATTGCAAGTTCCAGGCTACTCTAAGCTTTATAACTAAACCTTGTTTCAAAAACGAAAGTAGTGAAATTTAATGAGGCAGAAGTGTTAGGCAGGGTATCCAAAACATTAAAGAACATTGGTCTACTTAATATTCTGAAAATTCTGACTGACATGGCAATACATTTTTTAAGGAAAGAATAGACAAATGGGAGAGAACTGGACAAAACAGATGGCAGACATTGTACCCCTTACATAAAAGACTTTCTATGAATAGATTTTTAAAATGCCAAATGGTGTTTTTAAATTATTGGTGAAATGTGCAAGTAGGATATGAAAAGGACAGAAAATATAAACGGTCAGTTTAAAAAGACCTTACCTTTTCTGTTCTCTAGCACTGGGGGAAAGTTTAAGCTCACCATGGACTCAACCATCTGCAACTCAACAATCTTTTGTGAGGTCTGAAGAGTTGCCTAGCATATCTGAAGCCCTCAGTGTAATACTCAACAGTACAAAACACACCATCAAAGACTCACTATGCACAAATTCATGCAACTTATAACTTATCATACTGAATACGTGCAGATTTATTACTCCCATCTTCCTGGTCCATATATATGATATGACTATTTATATAGCAACCATATTACAAATAATCTAGCAATGGTTAAGTATATGGGATTGGGCATATAGGTCTTGTGCAAATGCAGGGACATTATATATGGAATATTAGCATGCTTGGATGTTTCTATAAGTGCTGGGAATTAAGCACAGGGTGTCACACATGCTACGTGGATGTATTACTACTGAGTTAGACCTTCAGCCCTCATCCTTAGATTTTGTATCTATTGGGAATTTCTGGAACTGAGTCTCCACAGACACCAAAGGGATGATGACTGTATTGGCTTAAATGAGAGAGATGTATTTCCCATAGTCTTGGCTGCTACAAGTTCCAAATCAGGGTGTTGGTAGAATTGGTTGCTTTGTTTGAGATGGAAGGCCTTCCTGCTGGTTTTCCATCTTTGACAGTCCTTGATTAATAAAGGCATCACCTTGGACTCTGCCTTCATCTCTCTCTCTCTCTCTCTCTCTCTCTCTCTCTCTCTCTCTCTCTCTGTGTGTGTGTGTGTGTGTGTGTAGTGTTTGTTTGCACACATATGTGAGCCACTTCCTTTCTTTATAACATGTAAGTTGATTAGTATTAAAGACCCTTTAGAGCATTTACATTCTTCATTTTAACTTACTTTGGAAAAACACTAGCCACAAAATCATATTCTGAGGTTCTGCAAATTAGCACCTCAACATAAAAATTTGGAGGGGGCATAATTTAACCTGTAACATATAGACCCAGAGGGAAACTGAAGGTAGAGGCAGGATTTGGATCATTGCAGCCTCAAATCAAAGAGCACCAAGGGCTATTAATGGTCATCAGAAATAGGGGAGGTGCTTTGTTAGAAGCTCAGAGGGAGCAGGGCTTGCCAGCACATCCACGTCAGCCTGTCAGCCTCTAGAACTGTGAGAATATGCTTTTTTTTTCCTTTCTTATTTTCAGCCACTACTAAGTCTATGACAATCTGTTACAGTAGCAATAGGAAACTGGTCCGTTGGGCACCTTGAATTCAATGGATGCATGTTGAATGAATGACCGCACCAGCACTTATAGCTACAGGCAGATGAACAGTCAAGTTGGTAAAGGAAAGTGTTCACATCACAGAGAAACCATTTTTCTCATGAGCCATGGAACATTATGTGCCACCAGCACTGATCCTGCCCATGCAGGTAGACAAGAAATCGGAAGTGGTACAAGGCGTCCTTCCTGTTGAGACCTGCATTGGGACTTTTCTTAGAGGGATGTGAACTAACACCTATTCACTATTCACTCCAGGTAATGCACCAAGTGCTGGCCAAAGAAATGAGTCCAACTTTATCTAGCTTTGTGAACAGATTGGTTTATTTTACACAGTGCAAGGAATCTCACAGGAGAGTCTTCTCTTCCTCAGCAATTGTTTACTGCCTAAATAACCTCAGTGATGGGCTTCATGCCTCACAAGTCTTAGGATTTTCTTCTGAGTTCTAATTTTCTTAAGAGTCTGCTTCATGAGCAACCTCTTACTTTCTCCTCCTTCCCTTCATAAGGAATGTTTAAATATGGAGGAGACAGCTACACGCTAAGAAAATTGATCAGACTTCCTGATGTGTACCCAGGCTGTATCCAGCCAAGCAGAGCAAGTGTAGTGTGAAAACAGGCCCACGGCTGCCAGGGACCTTTTATCCCTCCCATGGGGCCAAGACACTGCTGCTGCTGCTGTAAGAAATACTCATCTAAGCCTCTCGATTAAAAACATTTTCTTCCTTCTGCCATCGGCCCTTCGGGATTCCCTGGATTTTTGTTTATACAAGGAAGCATATAGATTTCAAAAGCATCAAGTTAGCTTTGGGATAGTCTCCTCTTCACTTTTTTGTTCTTATTCTCTGTCATGCTTACTGGGATTCTTTAAAATGGTCCAAGTTTCTGTTCATCTTTCCCTTTGACTCACTCTCACCACCCCCACACCTTAGGACAACAGAAAAGTGTCAATTAGAGCAGAAAAGCTACAAGGGACCACAGAGGAACACCTCTATACTTAGATTCAATAATCCTTTTAAAAGTTAAATATTCAACTGCTATACATCTACTCTGCAAGCTGGTTTTTGAGACTAGACCTCCATTAGAGAGCCAAGGCTGGCAAGCAACTCAAGAGCCTCCTGTTCAGTTTCCTGAGTGTGGAGAAAGCAAATATGCAGCACCATAATTGGTTTATTAGATTTTTATATGAGGAAAAACTGGCAATAGAGAATCTATTGGCAAGGTATAGTGATGAACAGCTGTTATCTCAGCACATAGAAAGCAGAGGTAGGGAGATCTCAAGTTGGAAGCCAGGTCAGCTAGTCTGTGCTGCGTGACTATACCGATTTTACAAGAGAAAGAGGGATGGTTACTATTGGTCCATTGTTTAGCATGAAAGAGAGCAATTTATATGTACCCCTTCATTTTAAAATATGTTACACAAGAACACATTACCTCAGTTAACCAATGTGACTGCGGTCCAAAGTCTATGTTCAGATGTGGTACCAGTTTCATGAAATGTTTACAGTAGGATAACAAAGAAAGTCATAAATTCACACATTTTTTCAGTTACATTGGTGGCAACATCAGGAAGGTAGGTTATAGCAAAGCTGGAAATGTCCAGCATAGGCCTTAGATGGCCGCTGAGGACAGATGTGGAGGGCAGTATAGACCAGAGAGAGAGGCATCTAAGGTTTGTTCCCTGGCCTTTGAAGCCCACTCATTTAGCTAGTTCATAACTAGTCAAAATCCTAAGAATAGGTGCTAGAAAGATGGCTCCGTGGTTAAGAGCACTGGCTACTCTTCCAGCAGTCCTGAGTTCAGTTCCCAGCAACCACATAATGGCCCACAACCACCTGTAATGGGATCCAATGTCCTCTTCTGATGTGTCTGAAGACAGCAGTATACTCACAGACATTAAAAAAAAAAACCTTTTTTAAAAATGTTAAGAATAAACGCATAAGTGGGGCATCTAAAGAACTCCCTCCAGGGGACAGCAACATCACAGAAGAGATGACAGAAAGAATTTAAGAGCCAAGGATGAGATCCCGATGCAGGCAGGTCTTTACATTGGGTGTATTTCAGCTCTATATTCCTTACACAGACACAGAAATGGAAGGGTTGTATGTATATTTAAAGGGCGAGGGCCCCTCAGAGTGTGGTGTACATCCTACTCTGGGAAGAATGAGCAGGAGGTTTGGAAGTTCCAGACCAGATTGGGCTACCTAGTAAAATTATGTTTCAAACAATTTTTTTTTTTAAATTAAGTCGGGCGGTGATGGCACACGCCTTTAATCCCAGCACTTGGGAGGCAGAGGCAGGCGGGTTTCTGAGTTCGAGGTCAGCCTGGTCTACTGAGTGAGTTCCAGGACAGCCAGGGCTACACAGAGAAACCCTGTCTCGAAAAAAACAAAATTAATTAATTAATTAATTAAAAATTAAAAGAAAAATAACTTCATTCCCACTATGGTGGAACTAGAGAATGACGCAGACATTTCAGAGACTGACAGATAAGGCCACCACTCGCAGGAGGCCTACTCAGGCTGGGCATTTCATACTGTGTTTGAGGCTGCTATCTGAATCAAGTTGACTGGGTTTTAGGTCCAGCCCCAGCTCATCTGTAAACTTAACGCTGAATAGTGACTTTCCAGGTAAGATGTATCCACTAATACAATTGTGTCATGAAGATTTGTACTGTGACTTTATTCCTGGATACGAATGAGCAAACATCTACCCTACTCATTCTAGATCAAGGAAGGATACCCCTCCAACATCCAACTTGGTGGACCAACAGGTTTTATTGGGGTTACTTACAAGACTAAGTATGGGTCCTGTAAGGGATTACTCACAGAGACAGAAGTTACCCAAAGACAGCTGCATCTAAAGTAGGTGACTAAACTGACAAAAGGAAGGAGATGGATGGAAATGGCAAGGGGACAAGAGGAAGTAATAAGAGCTAAATATGGGGGGGGGGCCCCGCTGGAGAGATGGCTCAGTGGTTAAGAGCACTGGCTGCTCTTCCAGAGGTCCTGAGTACAACTCCCAGGAACTACAATGGTGGCTCACAACCATCTATAATGAGTTCTGATACCCTCTTCTGGGAATGCAGGTGTACATGCAGATAGAGCACTCATACAGGTAAAATAAATAAATAAATAAATCTTTAAAAAAGAACTAAATATGGTCAAAACACACTATTCATGTATGACTATGTATGAAAGCCATTATGTATATTAGTATAGCCTAAGAAAAACAAAAAAGTCCTCATTGGAGGACTGATGAGATAGTTCAGTAGGTAAAGGTTCTTGGCGACCAAGCTAGAAGCCCTGAGTTTAATCCCTGGGACCCACTGAGTAGCAAAACACGCAACTCCACTAGATGCACCCTGGCATCCACACCCTCACTGTGGCAGACATGTGCCCTCTCCCCCGCAGATAAACAGAATGTAGTAATTTTTAAAAGCTTACTAAATTTAACATATGCAGTTTTACTCTCCTGCTCATACTCTTACCTTCAATAGCTGCTTGGCTGACCGCTCCCTTTAGCAAGTCTGAACAGGCTCTTGGCTCACAGAGCCCTCTCCTTAGCTGCTCCCCGCACTGTCTCCCCGCCCTGCCCGGTTGTTATCGGAGGCATCTGTGCACTTCTGACACCCCTTTACAACATCTGCTTATTACTGCCTCCCCTGAAGTTGAATAGACTCTTCACAAAGGCAGAACTGTGCTTTATTTTGTCTTAGTTCGCTGACATCTTGCCAGGACAAAAGCTCTGAGACCTACAGCCTAGCCTTTTATAGCTACTTAACTGGTACCCTCCTGTAGCCTGGCAGCGCCCTCTGGCGGGCACCAGCCTGAGCCGCGCGGGTGATTCTCCGCGCAGGAGCAGGACACCACAGGTGTTCCTGCTGTTCTGAAGACACTTTCTGAAGTTTTGATTTCCAGGAGATGCCAAGGGTGAAGGATTGGAGAGGTCGGGATGCAAGACCAGGCCGGCGGGAACCTCGGTGTCACTTAGAAAACTTTCTTTTTTCAAGGGAGAAGATAGCTTATTTTTGGAGGGCTTTGGTCTTCCCCAGACCCCACCTCAGTGATATCTTCCTCCTCTCCTCCTCTCAGACACTCTGTGTGACCCAGTGTCCCCCTCCAGGATGCTAGGGCTTTGAGGCCACATAGAGCGGCTAAGACCCGGGTCGCACTAGGCGATGCTCTCCCGCGGTGGATGGAGAGGCCCGTGGTAACTGATGCTAGGGAATCACCTAGCCTTGACTGGTAGCCCCGACGACCCATCCTGGTGTGAGGAGCTGGCTCCAAACCTATCCTCACTGCCCCAAGATTCCTGGTCCTTGTCAGCTAGAGATTAGAGCCTGGATCGCCGACTTGTGTTATATGGGGCAGTAGAATTGGGGTTTGAAGAGTTAAGAACGAGCAGTCAGTTTCTATTGCCTTCTTAGGTAACAGAAGGGCTCAAAGTAGTCTACTTCTTCTTTTCTTGTGTGTGTGTGTGTGTGTGTGTGTACCCATCTGTCTGTCTCCCCCCCACACACACACACACTACTTTTAGATGTTGATTTGGTAAAACACTGGGATGTGATTGTAGAAACAATGACTAGTGACTGTAAACAAATGTGGAAAGTTCACATCGGAATGGCTTTTCTTCTCATTCAGGATGGACCTAGCTGCCTGAGGCAAGGGTTTGATTCTAGCAGAGTCACAAAACCTTAGTATTGATAAGGTAGGCCCAACTCCCTCCAGGGTGGGAATCAAGCAGGGGGCAGCACCAGGATTGGGGGACTCGGGAGACTTTGTTGCAGGACCAACGTTTCTCATGACCTTTTGGTGGGGAGGTTTGAGACAGGGTTTCTCTGTGTAGCCCTGGCTGTCCTGGAACTTGCTCTGTAGAACAGGCTGGCCTCAACTCAAAGAGATCTGTCTGCCTCCACCTCCCAAGTGCTGGGATTGAAGGCCTGTGCCACCACTACCAGCTTTTGACTCTTTTTGTATGACTTGATCGCAAGTTTTGTTCTAAAAATTTGATGTTGAACTTTTTTGGGTTCTTGCCCACTCTGTTCTCATTCTATCTCACTCCTGTTTTCTTCCTCTTTTTCTTCCTCCTCCTCCCCCTCCTCCTCTTTCTCCTCTTCTCCTCTTCTTCTTCCTCCTCTTTCTCCTTCTTCCTCTTCTTTCTTTTTCTTCAGCAGGTTTATCTTTTCGACTCTCTTTCTCATTTTGTTTGTTTACTTGTTTGATTCTTTAAAAAATGCCCTCTCTCGGTTATTCTGATTTATGATGAGCCACATCCCCAGTGGACCAGAATCCCAGGTCGGCTGAGATAGAAGCCAAAGTCTCTGGTTCATTTGCTCTGTTGAGTCAGTTATATCTAGTCCCAGATGCTAAGATTTCAGTAATAAAATAGTTATGCACTTGTTATTTTCTACAGTCTATAGTACAAAGTTGTGTTTACTTGTTCCTAATCATTTAAAGACGGATGCCAGTTCAACAATTCTTCTGATAAAAGGCTCCACAGCACAGGTGTCAGTTTTCAAAGAGCTGGCCTCCCAGTCATTCAAGCACTCTGAGTAAAGAGGGAGGGCACTCAATGGGCAAGCCAAGGTTCTCTGACTCCTGTGAGCCCCAGAGTGGTTTTTTTTGTGTGGTAATTTTTGGGTTTTGGACTTTATGAACCCTTAAAGTATTGGGAAGACAATATAGACTTGTCATTGGTGTAACTGATTACTATATTAACAAAGACAGATTATATTGGCAGTTCAGGAAACAAGGTATACTTACTTAGTTTTAGACAGAAACTAGAGTTGCACACACTGGCATTGGTTTTATTATGTGTCCAAGGATAACTTTGAACTTGTGATTTTTTTTTACTGCCTTCACCTTCTGAATTCTGTCATTATAGATGTGTATAAACCTAGGTAAGAAGGGACATTTTAACAGCAAGAATTTCCAAATGAGATTCCCCACCTCCAATACACTAGGTGAAACAGGAGAGACCAGCAGGGACCCTGATGGGCATGTGAATCCCTTCTGGTTCTCTTCTCGGGAGTAGCTGCCTTGAATTCCCAGGAGCTCAACAGTCTAGTCAGGGCCATCCTTTTAGGGATTGAGTTTCTAAAAATAGATTTCACAGAGCCAAAGTTTCTCCCTCACAGCGTATGGACTCCGGAATCTTACAGATTGCTCTGTGTCATCACACTCCCCGTGATGAACATGGTTCTCATTGCCTCACTAGATGACTAAACAAGAAATCTCTTCAGACCTGGCTGTGGCTGCCCAGCACTCAGGAGGGAGTTCACCAATAAATTAAACCCAATCTCTTTTTTGTATGTCCTATTGAGTAACTAAGGAAATACTTGCTGTATACTGCTTCAAAGAGAGGGGAAATGACTAATATCACTCTGGGAGAGGAAATAGTTTCCCCTAAAGGCTGTTTTATAGCAACTTGATTTCCTCTGGGCCTTGTGTCTTTGACTTGGCGGTCTATGCTGTGCAGAGGAAAGGTGTCCATGCCTTTCATGGTCCCAGATTCTCAGCCAGCTTGCTGAGTATTAGAACTGCCTGGCTGAGGCAAAACTGTTAATACCCAGGGACCCGCCACTGATCGATTCAGCCAGACTCTCCAAAGGTGGCATCTAAGAGATGTTCCTGGCGATTCTGATATGTGTCTGTGGCTGAGCATCCTTTGTGTTCTAGTAAAGCAGGAGACAGTTATAGGACAGAGGAAGCTGCCAGTGAGGAGGGAAGCCTGGGATCCCAGACCATGTCTGCAACACTCTGTAAGCATTTTTTAAGCCCTTGGTTTTGTCTTTTATAAAGTGGAGAACATGACAGCCATCATACCCAGGTTTTTTTTTTTTTTTTTAGATTACTGGTGTGCCCTACATAGAGTGTGGGCTTCTGATTAAGGACCAGGGCTTTGGTTTTTGTATTCTTTTGTTTTCTGAGACAGGTTCTCTTGTGATCCAGGCTGGCTTGGAACTCACTATGTAGCCAGGATGACCTTGAGCTACTGATCCTCCTGCCTCAGCATCCTTAATGCTACGATTATGTACCTGTGCCAACACACCTGGCTTATGTGGTTTTAGTAGCTCAACAAAGGGCTTCACACAAGATAAGCAAGCACTGATTCAGGGGAGAGATTTTCCTAGCCTTATGTTTAGTTGTTTGAGGCAGGTCTCATTGTAACTACTGGCTCTCCCATCTCAGCTTCCAGCTCCAATCTTAGCTGTGATACACAGGTTTCTATCAGTTTAGCTGTGCTATACTGCTCAACCTGGGAAAATGTGTGTGTGTGTGTGTGTGTGTGTGTGTGTGTGTGTATACACGCACACACGATGACTTTTGCCACTGTCCTCAGTGTTGGATGTTAAGGTTGAGTTGGGGTTAGGAAAGGGGTACTGACATCTAGTGGCAAAGGCTAGAAATACTGCCATATCATAGAGGACAGCTCTTCAACAACCCTAATGTCCATAGTGGTCTGGAGAGCATGGAGCCATGGGCGCATCGATGCAGCACTGCCCAACCATGACTACTGAAGGAGGGAGTGTATGCCTACGGGTCACAGGCATCCTAGTCAAAGGGGAGAGTGCACAACCACGAAGTTTCATAACCACATATGCTCTGTGCTGGGAAGAAGTCCAAAGGCCCGTACAAAGTCTATCCTTGGCCATCACACAGGAACGGTATGCTCCAGGAAGCTGAGGCAGGAACGGTGTGCTCCAGGAAGCTGGGGTAGGATAGCCAATGGGCTTGTTAGAAAAGCAAGAGATGGATGGGATAGGTGGTTTCTGGGGGGGGGGGGAAGGGGATAACATCTGAAATGTAAGTAAAATATCCAATAGCAAAAAAAAAAAAGAAAGAAAGAAAAGAAAAAAAGAAAGAAAAAGAAAAAAGAAAAAGAAGAGAAAGAAAAAAAGTAAAGAAAATCAAGAGATATAGCCACAAAGAGAGTTCTTTACCTAGACTTTGGACCTATGAACTTTTATGAGATGAGCTGAGAGTATTACTCAATGCCTAGAGACTGATACTAGAAAGACAAAGGAAGACCAGAGAAAAAGCTGGGTGTGGTAGGGTGTGTCTCCAATCCAAGCACTCAGAAGGCAGAAGTAGGAAGCTCTTGAGTTCCAAGCCATCCTGATCTCTATATAACTGGTTCTACTTAGTGAGAAATGTCCTCATCCACATTTGCCCTCCTTGCTCCAACAATAAACAAACAAACAGAAAGGAAGAAAGGAAAGAAGGAAGAAAGAAAGGAAGGAAAGGAGGAAGGAAGGAAGGAAGGAAGGAAGGAAGGAAGGAAGGAAGGAAGAAAAGGGAAAGAGAAGAGAAGCAGGACATAATGTGGTGAGGCAAGTCAGCTACTTGGGATGTTGAGACAGGAGGATTGCTTCTCCATGTATTTAAGGCCAATCTGGGCATCAAAGGAAGACCCTACCCCACCCTCAAATCCTAGTGAGGTTGTCAGTTTGCAGAAGGGGTAGAGACTGGAGGGTCATTGGAGGCCACTTGTACAGCAGCTCCAGGAGGGAGCAAGAAGTTGATCCACCAGACCATGGTAAATGTAAGAAAAGCAGTAAGCTGCCCAGGAGGGAGGGCTAGCCAGACCACAGAGAAACCCTGGTACCATTGGTATCCAGTCTCAAGACCACACAATGAAATCCCTTTCTTTCCTCAGAGAAATTTCAGGATCCAAACCATATTAATTTGAAATTTTGTATTTAACTGGTTTAATTCCAGCTATTGACACATTAAAGAATGTTTAAAGACACATACAAATATTCCAAATGAGTGAAAGAAAATTTTAAATTGTTTAAGTAATAGACCACATACTATAGTTATTTTCAGAGACAGAGTCTCAAAGACCAGATTGGCCTGGAATTTACTCTATAGACTTTTCTGGACTGTAATCCTTCTGCTTCAGACTTTCCCTTCAATACCAGAGTGTTATGTACCTCCTTGACTTTGTTCAGAGATTTAAATAATGTTGTAGCAATCTGGTGTTCATTCTAACATGCCCCAGTGACCCTGAGCCAGCACACTTCTACCCACCACTGGCTGGCTTAAGAACAAGTCAAACACCTGACAGGACCAAGGGCTTCTGGGAACAAGGTTTAGATCCCTGAGGGAGATCCTGGGAGTGCTGGGTCCTCCTGCTGTTGGGTATTTTAAATGTGAATCTGATGTTTGCTGCAGGAGGCAAAAGGTGGTCAAGTAGCAGGGTTGGTTAGCAAGTCTGTTAGCTCCTGTATCAGGCTGGAGACACTGATCTTCAGGTATTCTTTTTTGTGAGACATGAATAATAATAATAATAATAATAATGTCTTCATCATTTCAGTGACAGATACAAAGACATAGCAGTTATTAAGCACAACTAGATGGACATATCCAGAATCAGAGGAGACTTAGACGTTCTACATACGTGGAATTCTATTCTGATTTATATTGTGGAAAGCATATGGGTGAGGAATCTGTTTCTGGCCTGGTGTTGTTAGTTCCAAGCTGGGAACCCTGACAAATTGTTTCATTTTTTATCATTCTTACTTTCCTTGTAAGTTGAAAGAGATGAAAATACAGGAAAATGAAGTGAGATAAAGTATCGTGGCTGGAATACACCTAAAACACAATACAAACTAGCTGCAATGGTCATGATCCAAATGAAAGAAACACAGACATTGCTTTAGCTATATTACAATTATGTACACACACACACACACACACACACACACACACACACACACACAGCAGCAGCAGCAGCAGCAGCCGTGAAATACAAAGCAAAGCGAGACACATAAACCAGCCACACTGCAGGAGTAATGGGAACATGTGTTGTTAGAGTTGAGGCAAGAAAAAGCGTAATGAACAAAGGAGGAATTGGAATCTTGGCTATTTTTTACTTTTTTATAATGTTCTAAATTTTTCAAATTTCCTGTCCCACCCCCGCCCCCCAAAATACTGCCCGCACAGTCACATAAAAACTCCTAAAAACACACTGTGGACTTCTTAATACATGATTTAAAGAAAAGCAGCAATCAAAATGCTCACAGCAATATTGTCTTTTTATAACAGTAGAGAACTTGGTAGCTTCCTAAAATGTGGTCGCTAAATAGATTAGGTTGCATTTATACTACACAGTTGTTAAATGGTTAAGAACTGTGTAGCAGCGTAGAAAAAAACGGATGCATTAATGACTTTGTTATGGTCAGACTGGGAGATTGTTGGATTCTCATCCTATTTATAAGTTACCATGATTTACTACAATATTGTTTTGTAATAAAAAGTTAATGAAATAAAAGAAAATAAGTGTAAAATTTGATCAGACCGTGTGTGACTTAGGGGTCTAGCCTTTTTTCTCTTGTGGTTGTAGCTGTAGGACGTAGCTATTTCTCACACCCCAGGCGGGTCCCCAAGGCAGACCCTTGGCTCTCTTGGAGGTCAGAATGTGGAAGAGAAGGCTCTTTGGTTTGCCCAAACCATGTGACCACTCACCGGCTTCATAATGGGCTCTGGGGCTGGCCTCATCTGCCAGGGATGTTAAGGCAGGGGACCGGGTGTGGTTTTTCTCTTTTCACTGATGTTTGACACTAGCTGATGCCGCTCCAGGAGGTGGTCTACAGAGTCTAAGTGTGGGCCCCAACTTCTGCATACAGAAGGGGATTTACTTTTCTCTCCGGGTTTAGGGGTGCCTGCTATCCTAGTGTCACATTGAGCAGGTCCAGAACTAAAGCCAAGAGACCAGTGAACTAACCCACTTTCCACCCAAGGGGCAGGTGTCTATGGTGCTCTTTGGAGGACAGCATCTGATCAGAAGGGAGCCCCTTCGAAGTGGTCCTGGCAGGCGACAGTGGGCTCTGTGGCCTCCTGCCACGGCGCCCTAGCCACTCATTTCCTCTCCCCTGTGGGCCCATCTGTAACCGGGCGGGGAGGGGCGGGTCCTGGGTGTCGCCGCGCACAGGCGGGTCAGCTGCGTCCAGTTAGCGGGGACAGGCTCCGCACGGAGTCGGGCGCGTAATGGGGACCATGCTGGGCCTAATGGGAAGCAGCCGCAGCGCGGCGGCCAAGTCCCTTCCCACGGGGCCGAGAGCGGCCGAGATAAAACGCATGAACCGCGAGAAGCGCTTTGATTCCAATACGAAACAAATTATTCCTCCCGGAATGGAACAAAATCAGTCAAGGCGGAATCTCACGGCCGTCATTCCTCCCCGCCAGCCTCTGCCGGCGGCCCCGGGGCCTGACGACCTGCGACTCTGGGCAGCAACAGCAGATCAGGCAAACCCCAAATCATCTTCAGAGCAGCGGTCTCCAAGCTTGGGCCCCTCAGAGGGGCCAGGTGAAGTTTGAAGTGCTGAGATCCAACCCCAGAGTTTCTGGCTCCATAGGCAGGGTGAGGGTAGAGCCTCAGAATGTGCCCGGGGTGGGAGGGGTGTGTGTGCTTTCAGGTAATTGGGCCTGTGGTATCACTTTGAGAGCCATTTGGCAGATGGGAACAGGTGAGCAGCTTAGCCTTTGCGTCCGGCCACCCCCCCTTCAGATGGATGAGTAGTTCGGATGAGTAGTTCTAGGTAGTTCTACGGGAGGCTATTTGTCCAATAATCACCCCCAACACACACACACACACACACACACACACACACACACACACACACACAGAGGATCCACCGGGAGATGAATAAAGACACCTTGTTTTGTGGGTTCCTAATGAAGATTGAACCCCGTTGGACTTGTTCCTGCAGCCTGTGTGTGAGCAACTGTCAAACCACTTTGAAAACGAACTTCCAGGCTACCCCTCTGGTTGATGTCTCATTCCAGATACATCGTGGCTTAGAGAAGGTTCCTGTTCCCGTGTTATCCTGCCTGGGCCACAAGTAACTCCAGAAAGAACAGTTCCGGGGTAAGGGTGGGAGTAGGGTACTGGCAGCAAGCTGAAAAATGGCAAATTGGAGCTATACCTGGCTCCTTAGAACCTGTTCAGGTTTCTAAAAACTTGACAATACCTTGGATGTAGGGTCTCTGGGAAGAAAGAGTCCCCTTTCTTCATTCCCCATAGGTTTTCTCCCTGCTTCTCCTTTTCCCTCTCCCTTTCTTGAGGAGGGGAAAGAAGTGGTGGCTGAGGAAAGGGTGGATCCCTTTCATACTCACCTCAGGGTCCAAGCCTAGAGCAGCAGTTCAGCAACTCTCGGAGGTGATACTTCACTTTTTATACTAGACCCGGCGTTTGGCATTTTTGATATATCTTCTGGTTGACTGGTTAGGGAAAACTATCAGCGAGGAAACAGAACAAAGCAGAACGAAGCCACATTCCTTCAGCACATGATGAACCAGGGCAGGTTTGGATCATTATTTCCAAGCTCAAGTGGGGCTAGCCTCTTCTGTGACCTGAAGGCAGGGAGATGGGTTAGAAACACTTCCTTGGGCATCCTGAAGTTTGGGACTGTGGATAGAGGGAAGAGAGGTCAATACTGTCTAATTTGGAGAGAGCTTTGGGAATGCCTTACAATAGATCCCAGAAAAGCACAGGGGATATTATGCCTGAGGACTTCAGAAAAGTACATTTCTTTAGGAATTTATCACACCATTTAAGAGATGTAGAATATACCAAATGTGAATAATCAATGACATTTGAAGTTTAGATTAAGATGTAAGTCTCTAGATGAAAATAAGCTATGTAAAACCCACCATTTTAACAATCTATATTTTATTTTTATGTGTATGGATGTTTTGCCTACCTATATGTCTGTGCACCATCTGTGCGCCTGGTGCCTAAGGAGGCCAGATGAGGACATCAGGCCTCCTGAAACTGGAGTTACTGATGGTTGTGAACTGCCATGTGGGTGCTGAAACTCAAACTTGGATCCTCTAGAAGAATAATCAGCACTCTTAACCTCTGAGCCATCTCTCCAGCCCCAAATCATATTTTAACAATTCTCTTAATTTGGTTGCTTTGAGTCCATGTTATTAGGGAATGGCTAAATCGGCTATTGTTCTGTTTTTGGTTTTTGCTATGGAACTCAATTTCAGGGGTTATTCTAAAAAGACTCAGGTGTTCTGTAGAGCCTGGGAATCCTCATTTTAAAGCCACCTAACTACTCTTAGATATTAGTTGGGATTGGAAACTCTTGAACAAGTGTGTTAGTTCCTTTCTTATTGCTAATGATAAGATGCCATGAGTATGGTAACTTATAAAGATAAAGGTAACTTATAAAATGAAAATGTTTAATTGGGCTTACAATTTCAGAGGGTTAAAGTCTATGATGGTAGATGAAGGCATCCAGGTACAGGTGCCTGGAGCAGCAGCTGATCCACAAACAGGAGACAGATAGCAGGCACTGAGTTTGGCATGGGCATTTGAAACCTCAAAGTTCATCCCTGGAGACACATCTCCTCCAACAAGGCCACACCTCCTAATCCTTCCTAAACAGTTCCACCAACTAGGGACCAAGTATTCAAACAGATAAGCTCACAAGGGCCATTCTCATTTAAACCACCGCAGCAAGTACATGATTCGATTGGTTCCCAAATAAAGAAAATAAGAGGTCAGAGGTTGTCTGCTTACCTGCTTTCCAATGAGTACTAACCGATCTCTACCTTTTGGAAGGGCTTACAATCAGACCATTTTCTTCAACAGCACTTCCAGTTGACAGAACCAGGATAGCACCTGACCCTGTTGGGCCAATCAGATCCTCTCAAATAGGAGAATGGAATTGAGGCTCATCTCTTGCACAGAGCAGAAGAGAAGACGAACCAGGGTAGGGAGACAGGTTAATTTATCTTCATTTGTTTATTTGCTTTTCTGATACTGGAGATTGAACTTAGGGCTAGGGTCTATATTTGCTACTGAGCTATCTCCCTAGCACCTTTTAATCTTTTATTTTTCAGAAAAGGGTCTCATTAAGATGTCTAGAGTGGTCTTGAACTTGCTGCATAGCTCAGGTTAGTTTTCAGCTTACAATTTTATTTCCTTAGCTTCCCAAGTGAATGGGATTATAGGTGTGCATCATCAGGTGCAGCAAGACAAATTAATTCTTTTCTGAAGCCAGGGTCTTATGAGGAACCCTGGCTAGCCTAAAACATCTATATCTAATCTATATCTCTATCTAATCTATATCTCTATCTAATCTATATCTATATCTAACCTATATCTATATCTAATCTATATCTATATCTAACCTATATCTATATCTAACCTATATCTATATCTACATCTATATCTAATCTATATCTAATCTATATCTAATCTATATCTATATCTAATCTATATCTATATCTAATCTATATCTATATCATCTATATCTATATCTATATGTACATCTCTATCTATATCATCTATATCTAATCTATATCTATATCTAATCTATATCTATATCTAATCTGTATCTATATCTATATCTATATCTATATCTATATCTATATCTATATCTATATCTATATCATCTATATCTATATCTATATGTA
>NW_021620534.1:15484-45467 GCF_004785775.1 Grammomys surdaster | reverse complement strand
ATCTATATCTATATCTATATCTATATCTATATCTATATCTATATCTATATCTACATCTACATAGATCCGGCTGGCATTGAACTTACAGAGATCCTCCTGCCTCTGCTTCCTAACTGCTGGGATAAAAAGTGTGTACACCATGCCCAGCCACAAATTAATTCTGAAGAGTCTTCATTGTTTCTTGGTCTTTTAGGTATTCTGATTGGGGTTCCAGGATCATCCACAAATCTTTATACCTATCTTCTGCCCACGGTTTGGTTAAGTCAGTCATAGCAGGTTTATGTTTCTTGTAACAAAAGTGCCCTGCCATTTACCAAGGCAATAGCATAACCAAAGTTCACAGAAACAAAATATGCATTTACCTGGCACACACATACACAAACACACACACACTGTTGGACTCAGGAATTCTGTAAATCTACAAGGTTCTAGCAGAAAATTTCTTGGAATCTCTAATTTCCAGAGACCACTTAGAAAAACCTCAATTTTCTGTTCAAATCAGAACATCAGGGATTTCCTGATGTGACTGTGCGGAGGAACTGCAGGCTCCAGGATTGTGAAGCGTCTCTAGAGACAGAGGCGTTCTCCAAAGAGCTGGGCAGGGTGGCTCATGCCTCTTATCACAGTACTCAGGAGACTAAGGTACAAAGAAGTCATGAGTTTAAGGCTCGGATGGGTCACAGAGCAAGTTTCAGGTCAGCCTGGGTTAAAAAGTGAGACTTTGTCTCAACTCCAACCTATGTATGTATGTATGTATATATGTATGTATGTATATATGTATGATTTATCTATGTATCTATGCATACATCTATATATCTGTATCTATGTCTATGAATCTATGTATCTATTTATGTGATTATTTGTTCATCTATCTGATTAAAAACCTTTCTCTGTGAGATGTGTGTGTGTGTGTGTGTATTTGAGATTACAGGGTTAGACTGGCTGGGTTAAATTGGTTTTGTTGTTTTGGTTTGAAGATAAGTTCTTGCCAAGGGACTTTGCTCTACCTTGATGTAGCCCAGAAGAGCCTCAAATACATGGATCTTCCTGCTTGAGTTTGTTGCATGCTGAGATTATATCACCAAACTTGGGTTTAAATTAAAGTCTTCTTAAATTATGCCCCATGTGGTGGCACACACCTTTAATATAAACACTTGGGAGGCAGAGGCAGACTTGAGCATGAGACTGACCTGATACACACAGTGGGTTCCAGGCCAGTCAAGGCTACATAGTGGAATACTGTCTCAAAATGAAAACAACAAAAACAAATAATATTTTTTGAGTTTCTTTCCAAGAGGGAAGTAGTGTTCTCTTTAACTTATCCAATCTGGCAGATGGATTTTGGAAGGTATTTTGTATGGCAAACCAATAAAGCCTACTTCACCCCCCACCCCCGACATTTTGATTTTTCAAGACAGAGTTTCTCTGTGTAGCTCTGGCTGTCCTGGAACTCACTCAGGCTGGCCTTTCTGAGATCTGCCTGCCTCTGTCTCCAGAATGCTGGGATTAAAGGTGTGTGCCACCACAGCCCAGCTAAAAGCCTACTTTTATTGTGGACATAAAAAAACATAACCCAGAAAAGTTCAATCTTTCTGGAGTATGTCTGACATAAATTCAAGCCAAATGGGCCTTTCCAGCCTGGCTCTTTGAGCTGGTGAAATGAATCAGATTATATGCCTTCAGAGCTCTAGAGATGCAAGCAAAAAGTCTGTGTGTGTGTGTGTGTGTGTGTGTGCAAACGTACTTTTTATTTTAGAAACAAAAATATCATTTCTGACCCAACAATAGCCGGATCCCTGTGAATGAAGGGTTTGCATATTTTCCTGTTTTAACAACCCAAGCCCATGCCTGATTGTCACTAGGTCATGAGCAGCCCAAGGAGCGTGTTGGAAACAACTGCCTGAGCCCTGAGAACCTGTGCCCGGCTTTGTGCCAAAATTTTGGCTTGTGTTTAGCAGTAGCGATGGGGTCAGGAGTTGAGGGAGAGGGCATTTGCAGGGATCCCAAAGCCATAGCTATTGCCAGAAGCAGCAGCCATAGCTGATATGGAGACAGAAATAGGAGAGTGGTGACTACAACACGTTGGAGCTTTCTTTGTACAGTCACCAGGCTGAGAATGTAATTATGTACTCGATATGGAAGGCATTGTTATTGGAATTTGTACACAGCAGTTCAGAGAGTTTAAGTAGCTTTTTTTTGAGGGTCAAGTGAATGCATGTTTGACCCATAACCCTCACAAAGCATTGCATAAACCCAGGTTGCAAACACTTGCTTTCAGTTTACCTGTCTTTGGTCCTAGAAGCAGCATAGGATAGCTGTTCAGATACAATGCAGATTCCTGCTGGTTTTCAAGCCACCCTTCCCACCAGTCTTGATCCCTGGGTCTCCAGCTGAGGGAGGTAGCTGTCAGAAGGGGCTGGAAGGCTCTCTTCCACAGCAGTACAGCGGCAAATTTTTGGATGGATTCTTTGTGTCCTGAGAATAGCTTTCTTTATTAGATTATTCAAAGGTTAATATTTACTGATTAACCATTAGTTGTATATTGAATGGCCCAAGAGGTGTGGCTGAGGAACTGTTCAGGATCAGGAAATGGAATTGGTGGTTCATCCACAGGATGGGTTATTAAACAGTCGTTGCATATTTTTTTTTCCAACAAGATCTGGAGAAATCCTTATAGACAGCATTTAAGACAAGTAAAACACAAAAATTGAAAATTCTCACTTGGGATGCTGAGGCAGGAGGAGGCCAGCTGGGGCTACATTTATAGCAAGATCCTCTAACATCTATGAAAGTTACAGTCTGCTAATTTGGGAATTGGATTTAACTTGTGTTACAGCATGTGAATAAACTGAAAGAGAAGTGTCATCAAGATGTTAGCTGTGTCACCTCCACCAGAGGATGGCTGGGATTGCTGTTAGTGTGTGTGTGTGAGAGGGGGGGGACATATAAAGAGAAAAATGAGAGATAGAGAGATAAAGATAGAGAGAGATAGTAAGACAGATAAAGAGATAGCAAAGAGAGAGAGAGAGCGAGAGAGCATCTTTACTACCCTGATTTTCAATTTGATTTATTTTTGTAACTGGAGGGAAAACTGAAAATGTGCAGAGTTCTCCTGGAGACGCACAGGTGTAGTTACTGATTTTACCGCAGCGTGGATTGAAGTCGGTGGAACATTCTCCACCTCACTGCCAAAGTCTTCCCAGAGCCGGGACTAGACATCTGAAATCGGTTCTGTCAGCAAACCCGAAGGCGAGCCTAAGGTATGCGGGCAGAGAGAGAAGCCCTCTCTGTTACTGAAGCGCTGCCCATTTGCTGGGGGCAGACAGGACAAATGCCATGCATTGCAAGAATTAGGAGGCGCCTAGAGCCAAGCAGCGTCCAGTGGTGTTGAGTACGCTAAAAGCAGGCTTTTGGGGGTCTGGATGATGCCTGAGCCTCATCAGATGGATGTTTCTGTGGCTGAAAGGCCTGAGCACACACCCTGGAGCTCTCCCTGGAGACCCTTGAGCCCACCAGTAGCTTGCAGCGCACTGCCGCCGCCAGGGCGCTGCTGGGTTGCAGGTTCTCATTCCAAACTTGCCTTGGGGAGGGCGGATTGTCCTGGGGTCTCCGTGGAAACCGCAATGCCACAGAGTTGCCAGCGCAGATCTTCGGTTGACTTCGAAGCTCCTAGTCTGACCACCTAGAGTCAGATGCACACACACACACACACACACACACACACCGCCACACCACACGCGCGCACACACACACCACACCACACACGCACGCGCGCGCGCACACACACACACACACACACGAGCTAATATAGGTGAGTGATGCATATGGGAGGGTTTGGTGGTTGAAGGTGCGACATTCATTTTGGGGATCGAATAAGAGTAGGCGCGCCTATTTCTGCACTCTTTTATGGCTGCAGCTCCCGGGTGGCAAAAGAGGTGGCGGTGCTGTTCGGTGCCAGCAGAGGGCAGCCTGTAGTCCGTGAGGCGGAAAGGCAGCCTCGCCGAACCTCGGGCTGGGTTCCAACGACCCGACCCTGTAGAGTTAGAGGTGGCCTTGGAGCTCCCAGAGCAGCGACCTTTGTCAGAGGAGCCAGACGCTGAGGCCCAAGGGCACCCTGCGAGATGTGGTTAAGTAACAGTCCTCGGACAACCTCACTCTGCGACAATGAGGGTTTGAAAGGAAGGGCACGGGGCGGGGGACTAATTGCCTCGGGAAAGAAAGCAAAGGTTCTGTATCCGAGAAATGTATGCTCCACCTCATCCCGCAATAGAGTCCAAGCGTGTAGAAACTTTATGTTAGTTTAGCGAACGCTAGGGAAAACTTGGCAAGTCCTTGGCAAGGGAGGTTAGGGGCTAATAGTGGGATGGTCCCAACGTGGAGACGTGTAGCTATCAGTAACTGGGTGATCCGCTCTGGGAACAGAAGGACTTAGGGTTAGGATCCTAACTAGGGATTCCAGCCTTTCCCTGGCCATTTGAGCTGAAAGCACTCACTACTCTTCTAGTCTCCTAGTAACCACTGCTGTAAAATGGGCACAGTTGGAGCTGGGTCTTAAGTTAGGGATTCAAGACAGCCTAGCTTAATGAATTCAGGTTTCTTCACTCAACAAAGATATTAGGTTTATCTTTGGGGAAAACGACCTTTTCTCCGTGCCTAAGGTGCTGCCTCAAAAAGCCAGGTGGGATTTGGGATCCATTTGCACAAGGTCAGGCCACCACTTGAACAAACCAGGAAGCGCCCTGGCAGCTTTCAGATCAGCCTGGAACTATTCTGTAGTGAGCACATGGGTCACCCTGATATGGAAGAGATCGTTGCAAACGAATGAAAAAAAAAATCTGTGCTTGGGTTTGTCTCCAAGGAAGCCTGTCCAAGGAGACCAAAAGGCCTACGTAGCTGGGGTTCCTTGAAAACTCTAAATAAACTGGCTTTGGGGAGAACTAGGCAAACACCAACATTCAGCAGTCAGGAGCCCAGGGGCTGTGGCTAATTTCTGTCTCTCTCAGATTGATTGTAAAAGGGCTTTATTTGATTACTCTTGGCTCTTTTCCCTTTCTGTAAAATTGGAAAGAAGAGCATTTCTCAGGGTCGTTGTGAAAATCCTGTTTGAAAACTGTGAAAGCCCACGTGTAAGTCATCACTGGGACTGGCGAGCAGCCAGGCCTGTTTGCTACCTGTGTATTTTGCCAGCTAGACAACAGGATAGATGTTTCCTGTAAACCATTCATTTGTGTGCAGGCGCATTGGTGTCATCCCTGCGTTGGTCTCTGTGCAAGCACATTGACAAGGATGTTTGAACAAGGACACAGACAGATACAGGACATCCTTCTATAACCAAGCACGCGCACACTGCACTTAGCAGGACAACCCTAGGTCTCTGTTTGGAGGCAGGGTGTATACATTGTTCAGCTATTTCTACCTAGCTAGGTCAATGGCTGCGGGGAAGTAGGGTCTACTGTGCTGCTCTGCCGCTCTGGGGTGCGGAAAAGGCCGGATCCGGGTCTCTAGGTCAGTGCGACTTGGCGCCACCCGGTTCCTTTATCTCTCATCTGCTGGCGGTGGGCAGCTCCAGTTTCACTGGGGACAGAGACCCTGGGCTGGTTGATGGGGGCAGGGAGCCAGAGAAGGAGGTGGTAGAGAGTATGTACCCTGGCACTCCTCAGGTTTAGCCATCCTGAGGATATCTGGTTCAGGGAAGATTGAATGGAGCCTTCATCCCACAAATCTCCTTGGAAGAAGTAGAACTTGGTGACTTGGGAGAATATGTGGCTCCAGGGTCCTTTGGGGCTAAGGAGACTCAGAAGGCTACAGGGCTTGGCTGCAGGGTAACTGCATTTCCACACCAGCAGGTTGCTTGGCTCTCCTCCTCTGTTCCTTCAAAGGGGTTCTGAGCATCAAGGTTCCGGTGTGTCTAGAGTACCCTGGGGACGCCAAGGCCACTGTCACAAAAGTTACTCAGGCAGGCTTGAGTTTTGATTAGTAGCCTAGGCTCACAGTCCTTCTCTTGCCTTCTTTGCGGAGGGCCTGGGAGGACAGAAAACACTGTCCAGACTATTTGAAATTCAGCTGTGGGAGACAAAGAACGCCAAGCAGATAGTTATGGCAGCGCACACACCAGCGGGAATCGGTAGGGACAACCAAGCCTAGCAGTGGCTGCAAAGGCTCCTACGAGGAGCAGGTCCGCAGGGAGCACAGCTCTTCCCCGTCCAAATCTCTAAATAGAAAATAAAAGTGTTGGTGAGAACGAGCACCAGCAGAAAGCTCTCAGGGCAAAAGCTTGGGAACACAGGCTGGCTGTGGCCCCTGTTCGGTAGATCACGAGGTCAGCGGGTTGGAACCGTCAACTCTCCGTACGGAGTTGAAAGGGCCATTGGGACGACCCGCTGCCCCCTCCCCCGGGATTCCACAAGGCCCTGACCCGGCCTTTATCTCAGCACGGTCAGCAGTCGTGGGGGCTTCAGGAAAGAGGACAAAGGCCCGATGTCACCACGGGCGGGGGCCCGATTTCCTGACTCTCTGCTCACTCTAACAACCTTTAGTGGTAGTTGGGCAAGAGTTTAAAAAAAAAAATGTGCCGAATTTCCTTTTTTTCTCTTCTAGAAGCAAACAACAAAAAAAGCAAATGGCCAATGCCCCTTCTCGCTAGTCCACGGGGACGAGCATTTCCTGGGATCCTGAACTTTTGTTTGCCTGCCCAAACAAGGCCCCTTTTACACAGATGAAAATCTAGGGAAAGGCGTTGCTTTTTTTTTTTTTTTTTTTTTTTTTAATGTGCTGGTAGTATTACCAAAGACAGTTAATCAGGCTGTGGTCGTATTGCTCCTGCCCTGCTGCGGGCTTTCGGGCCCCCTCCCCGCAGGATTCTTTCCCTTGCCCTACAGTGCAGACAGACTACCTTAGGCTCAGGTCTGCCTGCCAAATCATTCGTTCTCCTATCTCCAAAGTGTGTGTAGGTCTGGAGACTCTCGGCCCAAGCAGGAAGGTCTGAGCTTTCATGTAGCCCCAGAGGCCCAGCATCTGTTTGTTTTTGTTGTTGTTTTTGTTTTGTTTGTTTGTTTGTTGTTGTTGCTTTCCAGCAGCTGGTCTCACACTCCCTCAGCTCCCCCTCCACAGCCCAGCGTCTTCCATTAACTCTCAGTTTAGCCCGGCTCCTGTGTTTGCCCGACCCCAATCCCCGCGGGATTTTCCCGATTCTCAACAAAGATCCAGGCTAACACGGCCCACCCCCCAACCCCTCACATGAGGATGGCCACCTTCTGCTCTTCTGAAAAAAGGTAGAGAAAAATGCAAACATTCCTGAACCAGTGAGGAGGGAGACCTACGGTGGGGGAAAAAACCTTTCTCAGAGAAAACTTCGAATATCTGAGAAAATGGCCTTTGGAGGAAGCAATAGGGAGATTTCCTGGGTAAGCTCAAGAGTGCATCATCTGTGTGCTCTCAGGGTCAAGTGTTCAATGCCATCCGGTCCCTCATTCTTGATGTCAAGGGACTGCACAAGGCAGACACCATCAGCTGGGCCTGGAGCCCAGTAGGTTCTGGTTTGTCTGGGTTCCTGGGGTGTTCAGTGGTGAGCCTGGCAGTGACAGCTGGTGGGACCCTCTGGAGTGAGGCTGAACCCTTCTCTTCCTCCCCTCTTCCAGGAATGGGAAACATGCTAACAATAAAACCAGGTATTTTGAATTGAAATGTTTAACTATTGTAATCACTGGTAGATCATTCATTATCCCTGTTCTATAGATGAGAAAACAGGAATCTGGAATCAGCACTTTGCCAAGGTCAGAGTTATTAAAGGAGGACTCTGGGCTTCCATGTGGGTTCTTCCGGGTGGACAGGCTCTTATTTATGTGCCCTCGTGCATGAGCCACCTCTCTGGGGTGACATGGGCTGTGACATTTTCATCTCAAGCCAGAACCTGGGCCACAAATCATACTTCCTGCTGAACAGTCTGCCTAAACTGGCACCCAGGGCTGTGCTTTGTCACAGAGCCAAGTGACAGGTAGTCTCACCTGCTCAGTTCTCCTCTGAGGATTTCTCAGGCTGCTGACCTGTGTCTGGCAACTTCTTTGGTCAGATCTTCAAGCACTCAATTGTGTGGGTTTGGTTCCTGAGACCCAGACACTCCTTTGGTACAGCCTGGAATCCACTAACCCACTCTGTCCAGAAAGCACACAGTCACTGGCTTACTTGGTTTGAAGACTTGTAAGCTCTTAGCCCCTGGTCCCTATCTGAGAAAGAGATGGGGGGTGTGGCGGGTGGGGAGAAGTGTGTTCTGGCTCCTGATTTCAACCCTTCCTACAGGTCTCATGGGCTCAGGAGAAGGGGATGCCACACAGCAATGACATAGCTAAAAGAACACAGTTAAGTACTATTTAAATAAAGTGGGAGCACTTTGGGAATCTTGAGCTTAACTAAATCACTTCCAGGCTTTGGGACCTCTTTCTGGGCAGCAAGAATTTGAGTCAGCAATTGGAAAGCTGATCAGAAGATGCCTACCTGGCTTCATGAAGCCTGGATTTGCCCCCAGTGTTTACCTACCACCAGGGGGCTCTCTCTCTACATGGCTAATTTTTCAGTATTTGCTTACAAGAGACAATGCAAAGGCTGAATACAATCCCTCTGTATATCTCTTGCATTGGCAAAAAATGTTTCCCTAGTCCCATTAGGGAACTGGACTTCCCTCCACCAACCCACTTACTTTAGGTTTTTAGGGAATACAAAGGTCACTATAAGAATCTGAACAAAGAGGAACATGTTACATTCTGTTAGTACTTAGGGATGTTTCTATGCACAAACCAACCCCTGCTACACCCACCATTCAGTACCACGTTTACCAACCTATTACCCGTATCCTTCAGAAATTGGTAGGATTCTTGTATCAAACTCTATTTATGTTGCATGTATAGAACACACTACAAACATATTTGCAGGTACCCACATGGGCTGCTAGCTATCCAAGCCAGACTGTGTATACTAAGGCATAATTGTTCTGCACCAGGAACTCTCTTGAATATTTTTGCTCTCACTTAGGGAATTACCTGAATTTGTCAGATTTTCTAACAAATTCAAAAGTGCAAGGGGTGGGGGAGAGAAAGGAGAGAAAGGAAATTTGAGACAAGGAAGGTCTGTTATTGTCCCAACTAGAGAAAAAGACCAAAATTTTAGCGTTTTGCAGAATCCCTTAGGGCTGGAATTAGAGACAGATGTCTTTCTGGAGGCATCCATGGGGAAGTGGCTCCCTTCTCTTACCTCCTCCAACCACTGTGTAGACTTGGGAAAGCCCCCGTAATTCCTTCATCTAATTTTACTTACTTGGCAAAGCCTTCCCTGTTGTGGATGCCTCTTGCTGGTTAGCTCTTGGGTGCAGAGAGGCATCCACCAATGGAGGCCCTGTTTGGCTTCTCCATTTTACTGGGGTTGGACAAAGAGCTGCCCACCGAGAGTCCTACCTCTGAAGCTGTCCCTCTGTTTTCTACTCTGGATGGCAGTTTGTTGGGGTGCTGACAGCTACTCCTGGAACAGGGAGCCTCTGTCAGATGAAGTGAACAGTGCACATACTTTGTTATCCTTCCGCAAGCCAGAAACACACACCCAGAGCACAGCTGTGTAGATTAGCACGCGGTATGAATGCAACACGTACTGGGTTCTGGCAAGCACTCCCGAATATTGGTCACATGGTTAGTACAGTCTCCTAAATATATGTCATCCACCATCCCTGCAGGTGAATGACAGATACACACAGCTGTGTCTGTTATCCTAACACCATGAAATAACAGGTACTAGAAACACGCACACCAGCACAGACTACACAACAATCCGTACATTTGAGACATCGGGCTACACAAACACCCTCGGGCCTGACAGATTCTTCTGCTTTCCACCACAACTGAGATTCTCCTTTCAGCCTACCCCGCAGTGGGTGGGCAAGCTTTCCGTCTCTACCTTCGGATCCATAGAACCTCCTCTACCACCCTGTAGCCTCCTTCTGAGATCTTTAGGGGAAGGAGAGTGCATTCTGAGCGGACAGGCTTCCCTGATCCCAGTAACACACAATCTAGATACCATCCTGACATCCCTAAGGTCAGACCTTCAGTTAGCTGATGTGAGGACCCGTAGGTTCATCCCCCTAAGCTCTTAACTACTCCCAGCTCATTCCTCTGGATCTGTCTCTTATCCAGGTAAGGAGAAAGATGGGTGACAGATGCACGGTGAGTCGGGGGATCTAACTCCTCCTGTGAGCCCCCAGTGACTTTGGGGGAGCCAATATTTGTCACCCTATTGGAAAACTGAAGGTCAGCCACTTCTAATCAACCAGAGAGATTTAATCTGCAACCAGGTCAAACATCTTTTGTATCTTCATGAGAGCATGGATCTAAATTTGTTATTTGATGAGCTCAGTAAAGAGAAAGCAAAAGCTCATCTCTGTAGCATATCGTACACTAAACCTCCACCAAAGCACTAAGTTTTCTACACTTATTTCAAGATAAGTGAATGTCAATTGTTAAAAACAATAGTATGACAAATCATCTATTACACTGTAGAAAAGCTTGCAGCTAGCTTCCAGAATGTTTCTGAAATCCGAATTTTATATTTAAAAAAACTAAATTGTTACATATATTTTTGACAAAAAATAATTTAGAAGTATGAGGATAATAATGAAAACACAGCGCATACACCCAGTACAATTATGTAAGAGGCAAAATATAAACTTACACGGACGCAAAAATAGAACAAACCCTGCCTACAGTAGCCTCTAAGGAGGGAGGGCCGGGTATCTTTGCCGGTGTGAAACAGCCGCAACAAACGAGCGATGACACAGAAAAACAAACAATCTCCAGAAAAACAAAGCAGTAGCGACAGCCCGAAGCGCCTGCCACCCGGGTTGTCCTCAACTCTTGCTTGCATCACCTTTTAAAAGAACACAATTTTGCTTGAAAGGCTGGCTCTTTTAGCTAGCTAGCTGCTGAAGTAAGGCGTAAAAGAAACAATGTAAGTCCGTGTTAAAAGAAAAAAAAACAAAAAAATTTATTTGGGAATTGACAAGGGACGCCCGCACACACATACAAACACAACAAAAGTGCTCTAGTTCCCTTTAGAAAATTTGGTCCCCGAAAGACATTACTCAACCACCAGGTCACGGGATTTCGGGCCAGCGGGCTGGTGCCACAAGCCCGTGTGGGCCGGCCATGACGAGCTTCACATTTCTCCTTCCGAAGGTGGAAGAAACAAGACATTGGAAAAAACAAAAATCAGGGATGGGAGTGTCATCCGGGCCGCGTGTGCCGGCCAGGCAGTGATCTCTCCTGCCATCCGGGGCTAGAATCGGAAGATCCGGGGAAATTTGTTTTGAATTTAATTTTTAAACAGAATAAAAAAAATTTCCCAATTTGTCGTGGAAGCCTTCTTTTAGCTAGTTATTTTCTCCCGCCTCTGGACACTGCCTAATGAAGTCACCACGGGAATTCTTACACAAATCTCCCAGCAGGGACGATGAAGAAAACTTTTGATTTTGTTGTTTGGTTTTAGCAAACTCCAAGGCCATAACACTTCGCCGTTTTTTTTTTGTCCCCGATGAATGTTTTATTTTCTCCCTCTCTCATTTTTTAAAAGTATTTTTAATATCTTAAAAAACCTCACCAATCTTTTTTATAAAGACCTGGCCTGGAGGTGCCCGAAGCGGTGCGCTGCGGAGCGGAGGCACCGGGGCCTCCGGAGGCGGGGGGGATGAGAACTGTTACAGGCCGCCGCGGAACGAGGCTGTTCCTGCTCCAGCCTGGGGCTCAACCCCGCCCCGCCCAGTGGACCCCTCTGCGAGCGGCTTCTGATCAGTTCCAGGAGGGATCGCAGAGCGACCGGACACGTTCTTTTCGTTCTCCGGCAATGTGGGTCCCGCTCCCTCAGCAGCCTAGCGCTTCTAGCCGCAGACAGCAGGGCAGTCGGGGTGGGGAGGAAAAAAAAATTGAGCTTGTGTCCACCGACCTGGAAGAGAAGGCCAAGAGGTAAGCCGCGCCACGGACACTTGGACCGCACTTCGGCCGGGGACTCACTCCCTGCGGTGACTCTGGGACGTCAGGAGGAGAGGAGGCCTGCAGAAAGCACGGAGGGGGAGGCCTCGGGGCAGCAGCGCGGGAAGGCAGAGGCCGCGGTGGGGAAGAGCACCGGAGGAGCAGCGGAGGCGACAAAGCGAAGTCGCAGGAGCGGGGCGGACCGAGGAGGCGCAGACGGCTCGAGGGCTCTGCATCAAGAGGCTGTCCCGGAGTGCGCGCTGTCTGGCTGGCTGCTGCGGCTGCGACCCGAGCTCGGCTTCTCCATCCCCGGGGTGGGAACCGCGCCCGCGCGCCGTGGCACTCAGAGATCCAGGCGGGAGTGCAGCGCGCCCGGCTTGCTGTCGTGGTCCCAGTACGAGCAATGCATCATGGCGAGCTCGGGTTGCCGGGCGCAGGCGAACTGCAGGCCGGGCGCGCTCGTGGGCGCGGGTGCCGGGGGCGCGGCGGTGGCCGGGCTGGCCGGGCTGAGCTGACCCGGGGGAGGCGCGGCAGCCCCGTGGTGTGGCGGGGCTGGCGGGGGCGCGGCGGCCGCGTGCAGATGGTGTGCGTGAGGGTGCGGGTGGGGGTGCGGCGGCGGCGGCGGTGGCGGGGGCGCGGTGGGAGGGCCTCCCAGGCCGTTGTAGGAGTTCACGACGCCCGGAGGCAGCGCCATGCTCTGCACGCGCGAGTACGGCCCGTAGGAGGCGGCGGGGCCCGCCAGCCCCTTGACCACCGCGGCTGCACCGGGGCTGCCCGGGCCGGCGGCTGCAGCGGCTGCAGCAGCGGCTGCCGCGGCTGCCGCCATCTGGCAGGAGGCGTAGGGCATGGGCGAGGGCGGCTGCGGCAGGGGCCAGGAGTTGTTGAGGAACCCCGATTGCAGGTACTTGGGTGGCGCCAGGTAGCCGTAGCCATCGGCCCCCGCGCCCGGCACGCCACAGCCGCCCGCCGCGCCTCCGCTCCCGAAGAGCCCCTTGCCCGGCTGGAAGTGAGCGGGCGGCGGCCGGAAGGGCCGCTTCATGCGGCGGCGGCGCCGGTAGTTGCCCTTCTCGAACATGTCCTCGCAGGCCGGGTCGAGCGTCCAGTAGTTGCCCTTGCGCTCGCCGCCGCCCTCGCGCGGCACCTTGATGAAGCACTCGTTGAGGCTGAGGTTGTGGCGGATGCTATTCTGCCATCCCTTCTTGTTCTTCTCGTAGAACGGGAACTTGGCGATGATGTACTGGTAGATGCCGGACAGGGTGAGCCGCTTCTCGGCGCTCTCGCGGATCGCCATGGCGATGAGCGCCACGTACGAGTACGGGGGCTTCTGCGCAGGGTCCGGCTTCTCTGGTGCTGTCCCACCGCCCTTGCCGGGACTCGGCGACGACGCCTCGGCCTCTTTGACTGCACGCCCGCTCTCCGGGGCCAGCAGGGTCCCCGCCGTGTCCTCCGGCTCCGGATAGCTGGCCATCATGACAAAAGCCTCCTCTCCGCGGCCCGGCAGCTCGGGAGCTGTGCTCTCCCGCTGCAGGCTCGCCTTGTAGGCGGGCGCAGGAGTGTGCGCTCGCCTCAGAGCCTCTAACTTCTGCAGGCTGCGGGGACCGGAGGCCTCGCGCGGATCTCACTCTCTTCTCTTTTCCCCCCGGGGAGCGGTCGGCGGGAGTGGAAGTCAGCCTCTGGCCATCGGGAGTCTGCCCAACAGCGAGGGGCTCCGGTCCCGCCGCCCCTCCCCGCCCAGGCCAGTCCCCGCCCGGTGGGTTTTCTTGGCTGAGCTCTCCCCTCCCCCCACCGCCCGGTTTCCCGAGGCACGACCCGCGTCTCTGGCGCAGCCGCCTCCTGGAGTCCCTAGTGCGCCAGGAGCCTCGCTCCGTTCTGATTCGTATGGGCTCCGCCGAGTTCCGCTTGCGTCAGGGGCCTTCGCCCCTATAGCGGGGCAGCCAGCAGCGCACGGGCGAGTTCATCTCTAAATCTCCTTTTTTAAACGGCCGGCAGAGCTTGGACCGGCCTTTCCCTGCCTCCGAGCGTCCGGGGCCCCGCTGACAGCGGTGCTCACGCTCTCTCGACTCCTTGAAAATCTACGGGTGCTTGCTTCGCCGAAGCTGTGATTGGGGCTAGCTGTGCCCTGCCAGTGCCCCGGGAACACTGACCCCAGAGAGGAGAGGTGATCCAAGCCTCCTGGCAGCTTTCAGGTGAAAGAAAACAAAGCCCTTTGCTCTGTGCTTCGGGCTGTGCTGGGACCAGACTTCTGGCTTTGAGGCTTAGGGAGGGGCGAGATGGCGAGGGGGCCGGACCGGGGTGGAGTGGCCGAACTTCGAGGCAGCTGGAGGTAAACCAGCTCAGAGCTTGTGTCACGGAAGGCTGAAGCTTCGGCCTGCCCTGTCCCTCGAGCTCTCTGAGCGCGATTGAGGCTGGGGAGAGGATCCCTGGGAAGAGGCGCCCAGGAGTACTGCTCGCTAGCATCGGACGCTTCGCTTCTCTGTGCTGCGGTAGGGATGTAGGGACCAGCTTTCTCCTTCGAATTCGCGTGGCGACCCCACAGTTTGGGTGTGTGTTTTAAAGATCAAGTGGTGTCCCTTGTACTCTTGCTTGAACACCGACGGGGATGTTGTTGAGGGGCTTTAGAGACTGTTGCATGCACAAGTGTCACGCGTGGAAGACATGGGGCAAAATCTGTTCTTAAGATACATGAAATACTGCGCAAGTTCAGAAATCCAGGTATGCTATGTGCAAGGTGTGAGAGTTGTATTTGCTTATTTTTGCTTAGTGAGGTGTATGAATCAAGCACCGGAGTAAACACGATTCGTGGATACAAAGTCTCCCCCCTTCCTTTTCCCTTCCTACCCTTACAACCTTTACCTGCTTCTTCCCCTTCCAGCGTAGGTAAGGAAGGAAAACCACAGGCTGGGGAGGCGTTTGCTCACATCTCAGTCACGAATGGACAGTAGTTCTGATCCTCTTTCCACTTGTTTTTAAGATAATGACAGAAGTCTGGTGGGGATCCAGTTACACATCTACGAAAGTAGAAAACGGACTTAGAGGAATTCCGTGCCAGCCCCAAATCAGGTGAGCCCTTTCACTCCGCCTGTGAAAACAAGTTTGCAGTCTTGGAAGTGTGAAAGAGGCTGAGGAAGAGTGATCAGACACGTTGTGAAGGATAATGGTCTCAATGAATGTCCCGACCTGTGTCAGTGATTGGCATGTCTAGGTGGCTACCCTGTTCTACCTCTTTCTTCTCTCAGGCTGCTTGGACTTTAAGAGTCTCCAGAATCCCAGGAGCCCACATAGGCCAGTGGCTCCAGAATTCCAAAGACCACTTATCTACAGTGTGTGCTTCCTACTCTAAGATGAAGGGAAAGAAGGACAGTGTGTGTGTGTGTGTGTGTGTGTGTGTGTGTATGTGTGTGTGTAATCGTACATCTTAAAGATGACTCCAGAAAGGTCAACAGGGCAAACCTGGCCTAACCACCAGGATGTGAGGGAGCCAGGCTTCTCTATATTTCTCCGGGAGATACCCACTTCTAGCCCTTATTGAAAATATCCCCAAGTGGCCTTCATGTTTTTCTAAGCTATCTCTCACTGCCCTAAGCACAGTGGAGACAAACAGCACTTCTTCAAATTTTGTCTGCTTTCTGAGCAGACCTGCAGGTGTTTATCTTCTTCCTCAACGTCAGGCATGCCCAGGCTATGAGTCTGGGGCTGAATCTGGTTGGTCTGGGCAGGGGCAAACATCTGGCTTTGGTCGAGGACCAAAGAGGGTGGAGGTCGGTCTCCCCTTTCTTCATCTTTTTCTTTCTTTCTTCTTTTTTCTTTCTTTTTACCACCCAAGCTGACCCTGGGTCTCATCCCCCACCCCCTCCACGGCTCCATTTCCGCTGCTCAGCTCCTCAGCAGCCAGGTGTGACAGCATTGTTGCATGTGTCATCGCTTCCCTGAATTCCTCTGTCGGCTCCCTTTTCAGTCTTTAAGGAGCCCGAGGTGTGTGTGTGTGTGTGTGTGTGTGTGTGTGTGTGTGTGTATGTACTCAGAGTCTCTTTAGGATTTTTTTTTTTCTGAGTAGAAATAAGAGTCATGCATTCCCGGGAACTGACTTCTTGCTGTACTTTGCAGGATCAGCACCCAAATCCCAGGTGGAGAAAGGGTGCCTCTTGTGTGTAAAAGGCTAGGAAACAGAACTGCAGGCGACCCGAGGAATCACCCTCCCGACCCTTGCGTCTAGCCGTTGGTAAGCAGCCAGAGCTAATAAGACTAGGAGAAGGTGCTTGCCTGTTTGGCGGACCAGCAGGAGGGGATGCAGCAGGCGCTCTAGGAAGTGGCAAGTAGACTTTGATTTACTTCTCAATCCCTTAGGCAGGCTGCATAAGGAGAGCCTCAGGTCCTGACTAGAGTGGGATTCTGTTCCTCTAGACCTGTTTTGCAGAAGTTGTGCAGACCGCTGGCTTTCGCCGGTTTCATTCTGACAACGCTGGGCACCATCCACTTAGTGTCCTCCGGCCTGTGCCCACCTCCAGTGGTCTCGGTCTTTTTCTTTAATTGGATATTTTATTTACATTTCATATGTTGTCCCCTTACCCCATCCCCCACCCACCCGGGAACCCCAGTGGTCTCGGTCTTAAACCTGGCGGAGCTCCATGTTTCTCTGGCCTGGGTTTTCAGGAGCCTTCAGTGCCTTCAGCTCTTTGTGCCTCTAGAGAAATGGCTGCCCATGCCTTGCCAGGGAGCCACGGACAAAGCAGCCAGCTCCGAAGTTTAGACCGCCGCCGACGTGAGCAAGTCGCTGATCCCTGATGAAGATGCTTTTCTCACGGGCTGAGCTTCCTGCCACTGCCGCAGAAGCACCGCAGACCGCCACACGGGGTAGGATACTGTTTCCCCAGCACCGTTCAGGTCTGACGCTCAGCCACCGGGCTGGCTGCTAGTACCTCAGGTCCTCCTACTTATCGGTCCCAGCCTGAGTTCCCGCGCCAGAAGAGAAGAACCAGGAGGCTGAAGCCCTCTTCCATGCAAACTGCCTCTGCAGCGCATTGGAAAGAGGACTTGAGGAAGGCGTACCTTCCTATCCGACCTACATCATTACATCTACAAATTAAGCATTCACACACATCTCTCTAACACACAGTGACCCCCATCCACCTCTCTCCATCAGCCTTAAATCCTCTCTGTCCCTTTACTTCCCCAGCTCACCTGCTGGAAATACTAGTTCAGATCCTTAACGTTTTAGTAAAAGTGTGTTAAACTGGCTCTTGGACTCCAAGCCTCTTCACACACCAGCATGTCCTCCCATTTCATTACTTCCTAGCCCCGTGCTCCATGTGAGGGGAATTCCATTTTGTGAAGGTCTGCCAGACTGTGGGTTCAGAGACCCAATAGTGTTCTCAGGACATTGGCAGATCAGTCCAGGGCCCCTTAATTTCTCGATACCACAAAGAAGACGCTAGACACCTTCTGTAAGCCCTGCTTGGACATCTCTCTACAGTGGTTACTCAGGGATGGTCACATGTTCTGGAAAGAGGCAATGGCTTGAAGATGCTACACCTTGTCCTGGAAAGTGCTCCCAGGAGAGGATTTTTGGACAGTGAGAGAGCAGGAAGTGGGTTTCTGGACAGAGTCTTGTTGGAGAGCCAATAGCCAACGGCCCTCCCCTCAGGACCACATCTTATCAAGCCTCTGAAGAGTTCATATGCAAGGGCTTTACACTCTGAGCAGCCCATCCTACCTTAGGACCCTTTGTAGACTAATTGAGGTCTTGCTGGGCACTGGGTTTGTGACATAATTACTGGCAGACTGCTGTGGTGGCACAAACCCATAGAAGTCGTCTGCATTTGGGGTCTTTGGCAGTGGATAATTGAGGATCCTGCTGTGCCCCGTTCCAGGTACCATTTGGCTTTGGCATTTTGCTTGGTGGAGTGAAAGATCAGTGACCTATCTGAACAGAAAGGGCATTGTTGCATGAACATGGAAACTCAGGTCCAGAAACACGCATGGTCTGTGTTAGCCCACAGAAGTGCAGAAAGAATGGGGTCCTTATGCCTGGCTCTGTCTTTTTGTTTTAGGACAAGGTCCCACTGTATAGTCCTTGCTGGCCTGGAACTCTCTTTGTAGACCAGGTTGGCCTTGGCTGAGATCTGCCTGCCTCTGCGTGTTGGGCACTGGTATTAAAGGTAGGTGCCAGCAAACCACACACCACAGCCTTTAATCTATACATAACATTGACAGGCTGGGAGCCACTACAGTGGGGCAGATGACAAAGTCTCTTGTTTAATTCTCAATTATATCAGCCTGGGAAATTAGGGAACCTTGTTTTGCTTCAGAGTTTTCATTTTTATCAGTTTTTTTTAAAAATATATTTACCCGAACCCGGGCTCCTAAATACAGAAGGCTTGCAGTACAAAGTCGCTTTCTCAATCTTCCTAAGTTACCACCTCACAGGCAGCCAGAACCCCGTATTTTATGCCTATCCAAGCACAAACATCCTTTTCTCCTGCACAAGGACACTTTAATAGTTACAGAGCAACAACTAGTGTCTGGAGTTCTGCACTTTAGAAATCCTTGTATATCAGTCCCTTCCTCCCCCAGGATTTCTCTCTTAGCTCAGGCTACCCTGGAGCTTGAGCTACTCCTCCTTTAGACGCTCAGATTTCAGGCATGCATCTCAATGCATTCTCTTTATATAGAGCTGAGGGCTCTGTTCGCGAATCTTCACTGTCAACTTGATTTAATTTGGAATCACATAGGAAACACACTTATGAGCATGTTTGTGCCTGAGGGCATCCCATGGACTGGGGAGCCCTCGAAGATGGGAGGAAGTCAACTGCAGCAAGATAGGAGGAAGTCAGCAACCTCCAGTCTTTATCTCACTGCTTCCTGATTGTGGACACAATGTGGCCATCTGCCTCGTGTTTCTGCCATGCTCTCTCTACCATGATGGACTTTATACCCTCAATCTGCAAGCCCAAATGGCTTTTGTCATACACACACACACACACACACACACATTCTCTCTCTCTCTTTTAAGATTTTTTTTATTTTTGATTTGTGCATGTGCATACCCATTCAGTGGTGTGTGTATTTGTCTTTCTCTCTCTGTGTGCGTGCACGTGTGGTGTGTGCCATGCGTGTGAGGATGTCTGAGGATTCCAGTCAGAGTCCCAGGCAGTTGTGAACTTCCCAGTGTGGGTGCTGGGAACTGAACTTGGGTCCCCTGGAAGAACATTCTCTTATTCTCTGAGCCATCTCTCCAGCTTTTTTTGTCAGATACATGAGCACGGAAGTTAATTAACACAGTGGTGTCTAGGTTGTTTCCAAGCCTTTGTTTTCAAAAGCAATACTTCAGTGTACAGTCTTGTGTACTTAATTTTGAAGACATATCCATGTATTTGAAAGCAACCATTTATCAAGTTTGAGAAGTTATGCAAAACTTTCTTCCTAGGACACACTAGTATAGGTTCCCATCAACAGTGAATTATATTCTAGTACACACTTTGAGGTGCAGGAGAAGGGTTCCCCATGTAGCCCAGGCTGACCTCAAACTTGTGTGTCTTCTACCTCTGCCTCACAAGTGCTGGGATTGGCATATGCCAGCCTGACCCACTACTTCTTTCCTTTTCAAGGCAGAGATCTTACAGATGAACTGAGGGCTCATTTGCACCTTCCTTTGGTTCCTTTCTGTCTGTTTCTCTCCTGGAGTGATCATCATGGCAGATTTGGTGTTTAACATTCCTGTACCTGTTATGACACGTGTACAACATGTGTATGTACTCGTAAGCAATACATCAAGTTCTGGGCTCATGGCTTTATACAACTGGTATCAGGTTGTTCTAAAAGACACGCGCTTGCTTTTTAAATTCGACCACATGTTTGTAAAAAAAAGCTCCTGGTCGATACACAAAGACAAGCGCTGTTCATTCTCCCTGTGTGGCACCACTCCATTGTATGAACACGCTGTGGTTTATTTATCCATGTTCCTGTTGAGAGGCATCGGATCATTTCCTAGTCTTTACTGTTGCCCACAGCCCTGCTTTGGGCTTTCTTATACACGGCTGCTACTTCACATTGGCTGTAGTTTGCTGACGGTGGGAGTGCTGAGTCAAAAGTGACAGACATCCATAACTAGCCCAGTTACCACCAAGCAGAGCCTCAGCTGTTGCTAGTCAGCCTCCATCTTCCTGGAACCAGCAGGCAAGATGGTGCAGTGGGAGAGAGTATGAGTGTGGGTTTCAGCCGTATCACTGGCATCCTGGCTATGTGATGTGTTTGCTGGGTGGCTTTAGAATGGTTTCTGAGCCTCTCTGTGACTTGATTCTCTGGAATGCAAATGCAAATGGTGATGGTAGTATCGTCCAGTTTGTGGGGTTCCCAAGGAGAAAAATTGAGGTAGTGTATGTAAATATTTAGTATAGAGTCTGGCAGGACTCAGAAATCAGTATTCATAATATCAGTTATCTTCTATATTAGCATTTCTATGTTCTGCCTGTGCTCCTCTCTGTTTCTCTGGGGTCTCTTTGTGTGCAGGCTGGAGGGTCACCCTTGGGTGTTGTTCTCAGGAATCATTTATCTGGTGTTTAGAGATATGGTCCCAGAAGGCCTGGGACTCAGTACATAGCTGAGGCTATCCTTAAACTCTTGATCCTCCTGCCTCAGCCTCTGGGATTCTGGGAGTATGGTTGTGTATTACCATGCTATATCTGCTTTGAAGGAGACTACTTGAATGTAACCATAGAGACATTGATCACTTCATTTTCGAGAATTTAAATTTGTAAGCCTAAAATATAAACACTGAAGAAAACATAACTATCACATGATTGCATCTAAAAGCTGAGAATGGCCTTTTTGATATAATGCATACCCATTCAATGTTCATATTTGCTCAATTCAGTCAAGAGATCAAGAGCTTTTACAGTTGGTTTGTTTGAGTCAGTGAACTCAACTAAGGCTTATACATTGTCTCTTAAGTCTTTTTTTTTTTTTTAGTTTTGTATTGGAAATACTTCCTCCACCCCACTTCTAATACAATTGTGTGTGTGTCTGTGTCTGTGTGTGTGTATGCGTGTGTAGACTGGAGGTCACCCTTGTGTATTGTTCTTTAAGAACTATATGCCTTGTACTTAGAGACATGGTTTCTCACTGGGACTTAGGACTTATCAATTAGTCTAGGCTGGCTGGTCAATGAGTCCCTGGGATCTGCTTATCTTTATCTACCTACCCATCAGAGGGACTGCAGACGTGTTCCACTGTGTTTGACTTGTAAACTATAGATCCTGGTAGTCAAACTAAAGTTCTCATTTTTGCATGGCAAACACATCACCAACTGAGCTATTTCTATAGCCCCTTTTTCTTCTTTTAGTATATCTGTTAAAAGTAGTGAGTTAACAGTGTTAAAAGTGTTAAAAGTACAGAGACCAGTTTCTCTGTAGTTCAGCACAATGGGATTGTCAGAAGTATCTCCTCAAAGGCCCAGCCTGTAGCCCTACAGTGGGACTTTTTAGTAGGCAAAGCCTTAATAGAAGAAAGCCAGGTTATGGCGGGGTGGGTTGCATGAGATAGGTCTTCTATAAGCTCCTGTATTTGAACACTTGATCCCCAGTTGTTGGTGTTGCTTGGGAGTTTATGGAACCTTTAGGAGGCAGAGCCTTGCTGTTGGAGGACGTACATCATTGAGGGCTGGCCTTTGGTGATTTCCATCCCACCAGAGCAATGAGCTGAGAGCCAAAATAAACTCTGTCTTCTTTAAGTTGCTTTTGGTCATGGCATTTTATCACAGCAATAGAAAATAAGTAACTGCTTCAGGGAGTGTGCCTGTAAGGGGATGTCAGACCTGGTCTCTTCCTGTTTCTGCTTTCCAGAAAGTTAAGGCCTTCTCTACCACAAGTCCTTGCCGTGATGTGCTGTACCACTGAAGCCCCACAGCAACAGGGCTAAAGACTTCAAGCTGAAACCTTCAAAACCAGAAGCAAAGTAAACCCTGCCTCTTTTAAAGATGATTTGTCTAAGATGTTCACTGATGCCTGAGTTTACCATGGTGGAAGGCTAACACAGCAGGCCACAGGCTCACTCCAGTTAATTTGGAGAGATTAAGAACACTTCCATGTGCGGTTCCATGGGGAGGGGGTGGTAGATGACGCTGGTGTCGTCATTATTATTATTATTAGTAGTAGTTAGATTTTAACAATCACTGATGATCACTGACTGGAGACAGTATTCATTAAAGACTGCAAAAACAGTGGTAATTTAATTCTATCATTCTCCAGGAATTGACTAAACTGCTTCACAAAGAGAAACTTGAAACAGAAAGAAAGGAAACCAATAACCACGATTTGGGGTTGTGAAGGACAGACAGGCGAGTGGAAATTTTTATGTTTATAATAATGATAATAGGATTCTAAATAACCACTTGAGAGACCACTGATCCTACCTGTTCTGAAAGGCCAGGCAGAATCTTCTACCCGAGAGGAAAGGGGAAGAGAAAGGATGGCCGTCAAACATGTCAACTTCCCATCACACAGCTGGCCTCCTTGCTGACATGTGCTGCATGGCCATTTTGCCAGTGAGACGATAAGGGAGTTCTGCCCAGCAGAACTCCAGGTAACAGGGTCCCAATGTCTGTAGCTCTGCAAGTCCGCATTCTAGTGCCACAGGCAGGAAGATGTAAAAAGAGGAGACTTGAGCCTGGGCAACCTGAGATGGCCTCACAGGTTAGAGTTGGGTCTCAGAGGAAGAATACAGAAGGGTTTCAGTCATCCCCCATTTTCTTGCAGGTGCTAGTGTCCAAGTCACACACTGACAAGGACCAAAGTATGTACCACGTGCTCTGAGAGGTATAAAGAAAGGTCTTACTGTGCCCGTGATACCCACATGTTCAGTATGGTTTAACAAGGTGTCCATGTGCGTAGGATGAGTGGGTATGGCCTCTTGGCTATCCACTTTCTAGGTATTCTGTATGCCTACATCATCCTTGTCTTCTTGAAATAGGGTGCATTCTTCTGGCTGCCCTCCGTGGACATAACAACGTTGAGTTGCTCTGGGAATCAAACAGGTTGCTAGGTTTGACTGGCAAGCCCCTTTATCTGCTGTGCCATCCGGCTGAGACAGAACCTCTTCGAGGTCTCCCTGACCCATTCTTGAATGTCAGCAGCTGGGCCCTCTTTGGGCTCCTGAGCACCTTGCCTGTGCTTACTCCTATGGGAGAAGTTGCTATCCTATGCTACCACTTGTTAATTTGTCTCCTTCCACTTGACTGTGGTCTCCCAGAGGGTGGGGCTGGCTATCCCTTTCCCATCTCTGCATCCCTGTTTCTGCCTTCCCATGATCTCATGTCCATTCTAGCTTGAAACTTTTGCACTCCAGTGACCTTCCTGCCTCAGCTTATAGTAGCTGAAATTGCAGGCTCCTGTTACACCTGGCCTCTTACTCATCTTCATATTATCTTATTTTTCTAAGGTTCATTTATATGTATGAGCTTTGCCTGCATGTATGTATGTATGTGCAGCTCCTGTGCGTTTATGATTGGTTGGGAGTCACCTTTAGGATACTGGGAACTAAAACAGAGTCCTCTGCAGAAACATTCAGTGCTCTTGGTGGGTGAAGCATCTATCCAGCCCCACTCTTATATTTTTAAGGACTTGATATGTACAGTGTCTGGCAGAAAACATTCATTGAATAAATGTTTATAACTCCATATTTAGAGTCTCTTCTTTTAGGTGAACTTTTAGTCTGGGGATTCAACTAGTCATTTATTCTTTAATATGAACCAGTCCTATTTTTAAAAAAATCAGTTATGGTCATGCAGTGGTGTCACATGCCTTAATTCTAGCACTTGGGGGGCAGAGGCAGGTGGATTTCTATGAGTTTGAGGCCAGCATGATTTATAGAGTGAGCTCCAGGATAGCAAGATCTAAGAGAGATAGGCTGTCTCGAAAAAAAAAAAAAACTTTTTTTTTTTTTTTATGTGTTTGGGTGTTTTGCTTGCATGTATATCTGTGCCTAGAGTACATGCTTAGTTCCTGAGGAGGCCAGAAGAGGGCTTCAGATCTCCTGGGACATGAATAACAGACAGTTGTGAGCTGCTGAGTGTGTGCTGGGAATCAAACCTGGGTTCTCTGAAAGAGAGCTGAACCATCTCTCTAGTCCAAACCAGTCCCATTTTAATTATAGGTAGGTGAGAGGTAGGGACTGAGGGAATCTGGCTCATTGTGTGTGGCTTCCATTAGTGTCCTCATGGAAGCAGCGGAGTCCACATGAAGAAGTGGCAGAATGGAAAAGGGGAGGAGGTCTCTGAGACAGGGTCCCAGACACTTGGGTGGAGGACAGAGGACGAGGGCACCGCCTCCCTGTGTGCTAAGCCTGCTTGTACAACCACGTATGGGGCCATCTCTCTTGGCCAGCAGCAGGGCTCCCAGAATGTGAAGCTTCCTTGCTTTAGAGAGTCACCCCACCTCTTTGTGGGTGTCATTCAGACTTCCTACCAGGAGTCTGAATCCAGCACAGGAGTGCAGGCAGTCCCCCAGCCCAGGAAAGCCCAGGGTAACCCTGTCCAGGCAGCTACAATTTCAGGGACCAGCTGAAGTCCCCATGGAGGTGTGTGTATGGCCTTTAAAGACAGATGAAACTGCCTCGTTCTAAGTTGTTAAGGGGAATGGGCTTTAGGCACAGCTTCTTCAACTGTTGGTTGTTGTACGAGACTGTCAGGCCTAGGGGGAAGATGGCAATATTAAAAGATTTCTCACAGGCAAAGATTAAAAAATTAAAAACAAAAAGTTAAAAATCAAACACACAGTCCAGGTATTTCTGGCAAGGCTTGCCTGTAGCATGTGGGGAGATTCTCCGGCTGCCTCAGTTCTGAGCACATGGTATGCTAGCTGGAATCCCTGAACTCAGATTGGAGACCACTGAGTTAGGAAGTAGTGTTTTTACTGTACAAGGGAAGTTTTCTGCTTTTAAACAAAACACAACGATTTAACTGTGGAAAATAAAGACCTCACAAACATTTTCCTGGGGCTGGCGGGATTGGTCAGTGGTTAAGAGCGTTGTTGTTCTTCCAGAGGACTGGGTTGGATTTCTGGCACCGACAGAATGAATCACAACAGTCTAACCTCAGTTTCAGAGGATGTGATGCTCTCTTCTGGTCTCTGCTAGCAACAGGCATGGAGCGATATAGTGCACTACATACGTGCTGGCACAGTAACCAGACGCATAAAATAAAAATAGTTTACAAATGTTGCCTTATTGCCAGCCCTCACGGTGTACTATCACATTGGTCTGTCCTTGGATTATATTTGTTAGAATATTTGGTCTTTAAAATTGTTATTTGAGTTGCTGACTCCAGTTACATAATAAATTATTTCAGGAGCCAGGCGTGGTGGTATACTCCTTTAATCCCAGCACTTAGAGACAGGGCCAGACGGATCCTTGTGTATTTGAGGTCAGCCTGGTTCACATAGAGAGTGGCAGGCCAGTCGGAAGTACATATCAAGAGCCTGTTCAAAAGTGGGGGAGGGCTACAGCTGGAGAGATGCCTCAGTGGTTAACAGCACTGACTGCTTTTCTAGAGAACCCCAGCACCTACTTGGCGGCTTACAACTGTCTTTAATTCTGGATTCAGGGGCTCCTTTGTCCGTCGTCTTCTGGCTTCTAAAGGTGAAATGTCTCTAAACATATGTCTGCTGTTTTGCACTACATGTTTGTGTGAAGTAGCACTCTAGGCTTTGGTTATCATCAAAGTACGTATCAACTTGGAAACATGTTGAGGATGCTGTGCGCCCTGCAGTGTGCGTTGCACACCCTAATGCGCACGCATGCACTGAGAACTAACACACAGTTATATGCACAAACATATGCCTCCTCCCTTGAGTCTCAGGAGACCCCTCCACAGAGATCATCTGTTAGCTGTGGTTCAGAGATCCGGCTCTTAGACTCACTTTACCGTCCATACAGCTCGTGGTGCCTGTCGCTTTACCTACGTTAGCTTGTTTTATCTTTCAGCATGGCTTTTCATATAGACAGGATTTTCCTGATTTTATAAATGAGGAAATTGTGACTTGGGGAAGATAAGCATCTTGTCTTGATCACAAAGCTCTTCCACAATAGGGTCAGGACTGCAGTTGGGCCTTCCTGCATGTTCTCTCTCTCTCTCTCTCTCTCTCTCTCTCTCTCTCTCTCTCTCTCCCTCCCTCCCTCCCTTCCTCCCTCCCTCCCTCCCTCCCCCTCTCTCTCTTTCTCTCTCTCTCTCTCTCTCTCTCCCTCTCTCTTTGCCTCTTGCCCTTCCCTCCCCCTTATTCTTTTCTCATTGGTGTACATCCAGCAGGGGCTGCCTTCTGGATTGGGATCTTGTGCCTGGTCTGCCTCCCTGCTCCAAACCTTCCCCCCACCCTCACTTCCAGGCCACAGGGACTTCACAAGAGGCCTCTCTCCCAGATTAGCCCCAAAGACAACAGGCTCCTGAAGAAGAAAGCCAGCAGAGGCACAGGGAGGCTGGGGATGGGAAGGGCTTCCCTAGAAGCAGTGGGGAACTTCCTCCTGGGAAAGCCAGAAGCAGACCAGTTCCTCTCCAGGGCCAGGCAGCAGAGCACTGGGCCCCAGCTGTTCCTGCCTGGTCTCTTACAGTCCAGATCACCCACCGGAGACTGGAGGCCCTGCCTGCTCACTACCCATTGTCCCAGCACCACAGTTCTGCTTCCCATGCACCTCCTGTTTACACAGGAAGCCCTTGCTCCTGGATGCCACCTCCCTCTCTTGATGGCTGGATCTAAACGTGTATTCTTCATAGGCTGCTTCAATGAATGGGACTGAAGCCATTTAATTCTGTTTGATGGCAGAGTAGGTAAAAGGGTGGTCTTACTGGTATACGATGGTGCAAACCTATAACCCTGGCATATCAGAGGCATCATGCATTCAGGGGTTTAAAGCCAGACAGGTTACAAAGAGACCTTAGTTTCAAAACAAGAACACGGCACACATCTTGTTCTGAATGCGACCACTCACTAACTAGCTGTCGGATCTTGGACCTTCACAACGGTTTCAGTACACATTCCCTTTCTGTGACATTGAGATAGACAGAATATGGAAGGTGAGCGGAACATAGTATGTACACATCAGATACAGATTTTACACTTTAGTTCCTGCTGTGGAATGTATCTGATTTCAATCGTGCTAAAAATGCAGGCGATAGTTTTAAAACTGTGGCTTCCGAATTCTGTGTGGTCTTCTCCTTAAGGTTGGGTCTCTGTCCCTTCCTTGAATCTCAGTGGGTTTGTGGCTTCCTCACAGATATTTGTTGCAGTGGAAGTCATGCTGTGTGGCTTTCCAGGCTTTGTTTGTGTTGCTGGACCCTTAACCTTCAACCACACAAGTCACCATGTAAGAATCTCCTCCAGAATTTGGCAGGCAAGAATTGTTCTTTTTGAAAAGATAATGTTTATTTATTTTGTGCTCATGTACACGTGTGTGGATGAGTATATGTATGTACTTGTATGTATGTAGGTATGATGTATGTATGTGTGTGTGTGCATGTATGGAGGTCAAAGGGTAATCTTTGGGAGTTGGTGCTCTCCTTTCCACCATGTGGGTCCTGAGGATATAACTCACATTGCCATCAGGGTTGGCAGCAGGAGCTTTTACTTGCTGAGCCATTTTTCCAGCGCTGATTTTTCTTAGCACCATCAAAGGAGTGCAAATAATTTTCCCCAGTTAAATAAAATATTACTCAGTGGAATTTCTAATTAATATACAGAACTAGGATTCCCCTCCCTTACCAACCAAAGATGGTTAAAATAAAAAAAGATAAAGTGTGGGATTGTGCTTGAATGAGGATATTCTCATTAGATCAGAAACTGAAACATTCCAGAACTGAAGAAGCCAACATGATGTGACAGCCATGGTAGGCAGAAGTGGTTCTGAGCAGCATGCCCCAAACACATGCAGAATAAAGTCTCAGATGAGGCACAGACAATCGAGTGACCAAACAAGAGCGTTTGTCCAGCTTATGTGCCCACGCAACTGGTCTATGTACATTTTTACAGTCACTGCCTTCTTAAGAGTTAGCCCAAGCCTGGATTCTCTTTGCACCTCCATCCCCCACCCCGTCCTGAATTCAATCTCTTCTTCTAGTGGTGTGTACGCCTACTAATGTCTGTGAGTCACAACTTTTTGACTGAAAACTCAGATGATAATATAACTGAACATAGAACACAGGAAGGGCAGTTATTTCTCTTCAGCATGTAGAAGACACACACGATATTGCATTATTTTCTGGCATCTGGCATCTGTGGTTGCCGTCAGGAAGCCTAATCATTCCTTTATAGGAGACATGTATCTTCTCTGACATTTTTAGGAATTTTTTGTTGTTGTTGTTGTTTGCTACAATGTGTCCAGGCATGAGGTTGTTTGCATTTACTCTGCTTGCCAGGCATGAAATGTTTTGTCCTTATGAGGATTCCTCTTTTTCATTGCTACTGAAACTCACAGTGGCTGGATCTTTTGTGATGACCTCTTTCCAGTTCTCATGGTTTCTTATTCCAGATTTACTGGACGTTAGCTGTCTCTTTATTGTTTCACCACACTGTTTAATCCTATGGGCAATTCCTGTGGTGATTTTCTGCATTATAAATTATCTCTTCAGGTTCATCTGACCTAGGAATTTACCTGCTTTCACAAATTTTAATATTGATTTTTTTTGAAACAGGGTTCTGCTATATAGTCCAGGCTGATCTTAAAACTTGTGATCCTCCTGCCTCAGCTTTTTGAGTTCTAGGTATTTGCCACCACATGGAGCTGATTGATGACCTCTCACTCCGTGTGAGTGATCTCACACAGGTTTTAATCTCATATTTAAAATAAATTAATTAGGATGATATAAGCATAAATCATGGAATCTGAGCAAGAGATTTGTAAATATTCTCTGTAATTTCACCTCAAAGAGAGAAGTATAGGACGCTCGGGGAGTTTGTGTTGTCCTTGTGCGTGGTTTATTTAAGTGTTCTCTGTGTTGTCTCAGCTTTAGTATATGTTCTGCCAAAGTGAGCATGACCATGTATTTTTAATTCTCAGAAGCTTTATTTGGTTCTTTAAGAAAATTCCTGGCCTTTGTTTTGTCTGCATGTATGACTGTGTACCACGTGTGTGCACTGTGCCCACAGAGGCCAGAAGAAGGTGTTGGATCCCTTGGGACTGGAGTTACAAACAGTTGTGTGCCACCATATGGGGGCTGGGAATGGAACCCAGGTCCTCAGAAAGCAGCAAGTGCTCTTAACCACTGAGCCATCTCTTCAGCCTCTCAGTGGTGATTTCTTTATCTGAAAGAATGTTGTGTTGCCTGTATTGTAGAGTTTAGCCTCACAGAGAAATTTTATTCTAAGTTTGTGAGCTGTCTTTTCTGTTTATTTGCTGATATTTTAGGGTCTGATCAATGCATATATTGCTCTAAGTCCAACTCCACAGCCGTTGCCTGCACCTTAGTTCTTTGATTTCTCCTGGGGGACCTGGAAAAGACAAGCTTCTGAGCTATGTCTCTGGTCAAATGAGAGGGTGGGGTGGGGGTGGTGATTTATAATCCTTCTTTCCTACAAAGGGTGCAGGTCTCTAAAAGTCCCGAGTTATTGGATCCAGGGCCTTGCAATTAGGAGGGAAGTGCTTTGCCACATAACACCCTGAAGTTACATATAGATTTTGTGGATGTGAATGCAATGGCTATAGAGGCCAGAAGAGGGCGTCAGAGTCCCTGGAGATCGAATTACAGGTGGCTGTTAATTGCCCTACCTGGACAGAGTTGAAAACAGAACTCTGGATGGTGGCGGCACACACCTTTAATCCCAGCTGTCTGGAGGAAGAGGCAGGCAGATCTTTGAGTTCAAGGCCAGCCTGATCTACAGAATGAGTTCCAAAACAGCCAGGGGTACACAGAGAAAAGAAATACTGTCTTCAAAAACAAAAACATAAATGAACAAACAAAGCAGAGAGAGAGAGAGAGAGAGAGAGAGAGAGAGAGAGAGAGAGAGAGA
>NW_021620534.1:0-15474 GCF_004785775.1 Grammomys surdaster | reverse complement strand
AGAGAGAGAGAGAGAGAGAGAGAGAGAGAGAGAGAGAGAGAGAGAGACAGACAGACAGACAGACTGACTCACTACAGGAGTGGTATGTGCCGTTAACCACCGGACTCCTTTCACCTCTTAGCCCCAATCCTGCTTTTCTATTTTTAAGGTAAATTAATTACTTTAAATAACAGAGATTGAATCCATGGCACTATGCACGTTATTCTTGTAGCTTCTCGGACCAATGTTATTTTTAGTTGACATGTAGTGACTGGGCATGTTTATGGGGACATCATGACACTGCATTAATACAAGGTAACCGTGTCAGGGTAAGTGGCATATTGACCACATTAGACATTCACCATTCATTCGGATTGGGCACAGCCCAAGTCCTGTTTAGTAGATATTTTGAGACATTCTTTTGAGATATGTTATTCTACTATATTAGAAGTCTTAGGTTTTTGAGCTAAGGAGATGTCCCAGGGGGAAAAGTGCTTGCTGCAGAAGCATGCTCACACGAGTTCAGATCCTTAGCATGTATGTAAAGACTGGGTTCTGTAGCCCCAGCACAGGGCCAGGGCTGTGGAGGTAGGTGGGTCCCAGCAGGCACGTTGGCAGCCAGACCATCTAAGACAAAAAAGAAAAAAACAAAACAAAACAAAGAGTGACAGAGGAAGACACCTCCGGCTTCCATGTGTTCATGCATATGGAACTATACCTGCTCATTCTCATGTACACACACTCATACATCATACACACGCACACACACACACACAGAGAGAGAGAGAGAGAGAGAGAGAGAGAGAGAGAGAGAGAGAGACAGAGACAGAGAGAGACACAGAGAGAGACACAGAGAGAGACAGAGAGAGGTTTAGACGGTCTGTGAGCCTACCATGAACGATACTTGTTTTATAGCTTCAGGTCACACTGAACTTTTGCAAGCCTGTTTTATATGCTGTCCCTCATCCCCACAGGCTCCAGAGACAGAGGCGACATTTGTCAGCTCCCTCCCATGCATTTATATACCAAGTCTTCACAACTTTGAATCTTGTCCCAGAGCACACAACGAGGAAATGGTGGCCTGATCAGGATTTGAATCCAGGCTTTCCTGACTCCCCTGAATGTGGCATGTAGGGAGTCCTTTAGTAGTGATAGGTCTAGATTTTCGTCATGGAAATCTCCAGACATAATCCATCACACATCAAACACACATCAAATCTCTAATCACTTTCATTTTGCTAAATTTGCTTTATCATAGATGTACTCCTTTGCATAGTCTTCTTCTAGTTTATGGATCCCTCACTCCCTGCCCCTCAACCCCCATGTGTGTGTGTGTATGTCTGTGTCTGTGTGTGTGTTCACACATGCCCTGGCAAACGTGTGGAGAACAGAGACAACTCTGGAGAGTTGGTTTTCTCCACCCACCTTGCCTGAGTCAGGCCGGACTTGCTCCATTGTATGGTCTGAGTACTCTGGGGTAGCTGACCTGGGACCCTGTGAGCATCAGGGTCCAGCTCCTGTTTCTACTGTGGTTCAGTGCAGGAATGTTAAAATTACAGATGCTCCCACAACCTCTAGCTTCTGGCCTGGCTTCTGGGGATCCAAGTTCCAGTTAGCAGGCTTGTGCAGTGGAACCTCAACCCAATCTTTCTACTTTCCAAAATATATTGTACTGTAAACTTCAGGCCATGTACTCTTAAGTAGTTCAGCATGGATATTGTTAACTGGAGTTAAATTTCTGTGTTCTCTGGGCACAAACAGATCCATCTTAGCTCTGCTGTTCTGTGAGTTGAGATTAAAGCATATATTTATGAAGTGTGTGTCCCCATCTATGTATGGAGTGCAAATGCCACTATTCTGTAGACAAATCTCTGTCCCTTCCCGGAGAGAATCACTCTTGATAACCTCCCATGGATTAGCGTTTCTTGGAATAGAAAATTACATAAATGGACTCCAAGCAGCTGCACCCTCTGAGGCAAGGTTTCTTGCCTTCAGCCCGGTTTTGGGTAATAGTGATTATTCTGTGTTGTGCTGTGTGTGTGTGTGTGTGTGTGTGTGTATCAGCGGCTGTTTTATTTTTAAGTAGTATCCAGTGTTTGGCTTCAACGCATCTTGTCTTGTTGTTGAACACCTTAGTTTTGCTCAGTTTTGGGGTGCATATTATCACAAAGCTGATATAAACATTTTTTTATTATTTTTGACATTGGGTTAAGGGGAGAGATGTAACAGCCACACTGTAGTTTATTGAGTGGGATGAAGGAGGTACACAGAATACATTTATTTAAAAAGAGAAACAGATGAAAGGTCAGGAGAGACAGGATGGATATCAATGATGAGAGGTGACATATATTCCCAATGTGGATAATCTGAACCTTAGGTCCTGAGGCTGCTCCCTGGCTCTTACTGGCAGGGTCTTAGGACCCAGCTGAATGGACACTTCCCCAGCAGGCTTTTCTGAACCAGTATCAGGCATGGCGGCTCCTGACAAGGTTCTTTTATAGCACTGACAACCATTTATTTTTCTCATTTCTCTGACTGTTTTTATGTGCATATGTGTGTACATGTGAAAGCCAGAGAAAAACACCGAATGCTGTTCTTTAGGACTGTCCAGTTTTCTTTATTATTTTTAAAATTTATTATTATTATTATCATTGTTATTATTATTGTTATTATTATTATTGTGTTGTCGCATATGCCTTGGTGCACACATTGCTGTCAGAGGACAACCCCGTAGAGTTGCTTCTCTTCCCTTTCTGTGGGTTTTGGAAGTTGTCAGGCTTTTACAACAAGCATCTTTACCTGTTGAGCCATCATGGCACCCTCCACCGTTCCTTTCTGAGACAGAGTCTCTTACTGATCTGGAGCTTGTAAGTAGGGGGGCTAGCTGGTCAGTGAGTCCCAGAAATTCTGTGTCTGTCTCCGCAGCACTTGTCACCACACCTATCTTTAAAAAAATTTTTTAAACAAAAAAATAATTTTTTAAACGTAAGTTCTAGCACATGAGGCATTTTGCTAGCACAGGCATGTGGACCAGGGGTGGGTTCTGTTTCTGTCCCTTGGCCTCTCTATACTTCAATTCTCCCATTTAAAAAGCAGGAATAAAAACACTGCCTCCTGGAGTTGCTGGGCGATCCTGGAAAGTTGTTCCATGAGGAGCAGGTGCCTGAGCCTTGACAACAATCATTTTATCTTTGATGTGAAGCCAGTGAACACATCTGATCACATGCAGCTTGTGGTCTTGGTGACCAGGACACCTGGCTTCACTGTCTGAGGTCAGCTTGGACCACAGGTGGGTGCTCAGTGTCCCTCCGTCCTAGAAGGTGAGGGTGACCGCTGAACCTTTCTTTTGAGGAGGTCACTGTGCCATTTGGCAGCTGTCACCAGGACCTTGGAGGGAAGATGGCGGCTCCAACCTCTAGCCTCTACCAGCCACTGTGTGTGGGAAGGCTGTAGGAAGCCATGGGAACAGGGAGGGCAGGGAGGCCAGGTGGTCTTAGGAAGCTGTAGGCACAGGCTCCGCTGATGTGAGACTGTCAGGGCTTTGGAGGGGATTGGGTTTCTGCCGCCTCCAGCTGCCCTAAGCCGCTTCTGCTGTTTTCCAGAGGGACCCAATTACCATCTCTTTGCAGAGCCAGGGCCGTGGGAGATCCTGAGGAGATAGGAGGCAGCTCTCAGCAGGGCAGCAGGGGCCTTTTAAGCCCCCCTCACCATACACCTGTTCGTGATCATCTGAGATTTGGGGACTGGTTTGGGAAAACGTCAGAACTTCTGAACACAGTCCCCAAGGTCTCTGTGGAGCCTCAGGCTTTCAAAGTGCTCTCAGAAGAGCTGATGTGTTTGATCTTCAGCAGGCACTAGCCAGGCTGGATGGATTCACTGGCCTCTGCCGACAGTACCTCCACAGTGGATAGAAGGGGGAGCCAGTTGTGTGTGGTGACCTGTTGAGAGAGTGATCCAGGACTTCTGTCTCTGCAAAGCCTTTTCCCTTTGTCACTCAGCAAACCAAGTAATGCACAGCTTGGTTCTCCAGTTTGCCTCAGGCTGTACCATCCTCTGTTGTGTAAGCAAGCATCTCTGCCTCATCTGTATTACCTGTTGGGCCCTTGAAGGTATTTGAGCACTGGCTTCTGGCAGAGAGCCTAGCTTACCACATATGCAAAGCAGGTGTGGGTTAAGGAGGTGTCCTCTTCATCCCCAAGAATGGACAGCCAGATATGCCTTCCAAGAGTGCAACTTGTGGTTCTGGAAATGCCATCAAGCTGTGGGATATCAGGTAGGAGTGTGTCCTCAAGAGCTTTGGCTGAGCTAGAGGTTATTCCAATGGAGCATCTATACCTGTGAGTGTAAGGAAGGCGTAGGGTTTCATAGGATGCACCGAAGGCTCTTCTGTGAACCATGGCTTTCAATTCACTGAGAGCCGGGTATCAGGCACACAGATACCTTACCCCATCCTCATCACAGACATGGAAGCAGGGAGTTTCCCATCTTACACAGGTGTCAATATGTATATCTAGGTGGCTTGCTTAAGCCCTCTCTGGCCCTGAGGCCATTCTCTCACTGAGGGTTTTTTGAGGGGAAGGTTAGTTGGTTGGTGGGTATGCATGGGAGCAAAAGCTAGGGAGACTTCAGCCGGTCCTGGAGGTGGTAGGAACTGACTTCAGCCGGTCCTGGAGGTGGCAGGAACTGAATAAACACAAACAAGGAGCTGGATTAAGTTGATGGGGTTTGGGGTCAAAGAGGGAGAAGTTAGTACTGGGGACCCTGCTTGGTCCTCTTGATGGCCCCGCAGCTGTCTGTCCTGCCTGCCTTTCCCACCGTGATATAGTCTTCTCCAGTGGCCTTGTCTTTAGCCTCTCTGTGGTTACTTGCTTTTTCCTGTTATCACGGAGATCTTTTCTGGCCCCCACCTTGCTTCAGCTGCCCCTGCCCCCATCCCATTCTACATTCCTTTCTAGATCCTGACCATCCCTTCTGTCCACTGGAGTTTCAGTGCTCCTGGACGTCTTCCTCAACCACTACAGTTGCATTTATTTTTAGTTGAAAGTCCTTGCACCCCTTCCCACAGTCTGTCTCACCTCTGTAGTTGATGTTTCCCCAGCTCAAGTGGAGTCCCAGGCCTCCCAACTCTTGGCTAGCCCCACAGGCATCATGAGCCATGATGGGGGTCAAGTGGGCAACGGTGGGAAGGGAGAGGTCAAACACAAGGGGTCTAGCTCTTCACATGCAGTTCCTGATTCAGTCTTCATAGCACCCACACGAGGCAAGCACAGGATAACTCTTGAGGCAGCTGGGGACTCAGAGAGTTGGGGCAATGTGCCCAGAGGACGAACACACTGAAAAGATCTCCCTCCAGAGTCTGCCATGGTTTTGTTCCCTTGCTTTATCTGTGAAGCTGGGCTGCTGGGAGCCAAACCCAGGGAACTACCTGCTGTCCTAAGAGAACCTAGGAAGTTACCTGCTGTTCTAGAAAGCCTAGTCAGTACAAGGTTAAGAAAGGACATTCACAGGTCTCAGGCCCCAGGAACTTAAAGAATGTCTGGCACTTCCTAGGAGCTGGTTACGACAACGGGATGGTCTAGGCCGGTAAGGATATGACAATGGGATGCTCTAGGGCAATAAAGATTCAATATAGTGGGATAGCCCTAAGCAATGACCCTCACCCAAATTTCCCGGTTTGCTGTGTCTTTATAACCTGCACCCAAAATTAAAGTTTCAGAGCTTGATCAGAACCCCAGACTTGCTCTCATTCCTTGTGTCTCTTGTCCCTTTATTCTTTCACTCCCTTCCCTAAGGTCTCCTCAAATTTCCACAGGCCGGGGCACTGGGGTAAGCATTACATCAGCACTATCCCTGGTATACATGTGACTAAAGCCAGGTTCTTGTTCCTAGGTATCTGAGTAAGAGCTATGGACGCAGTACATGGTGACTCACTGATGGCTAGCCCCTCTGAAGGGACCTTACTGTCTGCCTCTTTCTGCTTTCTCTGTTCCTTCTTTTGCATGCTTTGTTAGGTATACAGAGTCATGGGTGCACACAGCACTATATGTATTCAGTACTATATGTGTTCTTTTGCATGCTTTGTTAGGTGTACAGAGTCATGGATGCACACAGTACTATATGTATTCAGCTCAGTTGTTGGTCAGTTTTCACCAGAAGTGTGGAGTGGAGCGGCTATAGCTTGCATCTTCTAGGTTCTAAAAAATAAGTTCACTGGAGTGATGAGAGGGTATAGGGTTCCTTCACCAACCCTGGCTGCAGCTCAGGGTTGCTGGCCTCACTGCAGCCTAGAGATCATCGTCCTTCTGTCCAGCAGGATTCACCAGCCTGGAGGCAGGCAGCAAGAGAGGAATGCAGTCTCTGGCCTGCTTTTGACAGCATCTCTGGAGCGCTCGCCCCTCCCAGATCCACCAGGCTGCGGCTGGGGAAGCAGAGGATTAAAGGCCTAATTCCACCAAGAATCCTGTTTTTCTTAGCCTCACATGGATAGCTTTTTAGGAAAGGGTCCTCATCTAATCAGCCTGAGTCAACAGCTTCATTTATTTGGACACGTGGTGTTCTGGAATGAGCCGCCACTGCCACTGCTGCCTCTGCTGCTGCTGCTACTGCTGCTGCCTCCGCTGCTGCTGCTGCTGCTGTGTTTTTATACCACATATCTGGCTGCCCCTCCAGGATGGCATTAGGAAGGAGGCACTGTAGGCTACAGCCTGGGAGGGGCTTCTGCGGAGCCTGAAGCGAGGTCCATGTCTACCAGCATGGCAGGAAGTACTCTCTCAGATTTCATAACACGAAAATGACCACAGAGGGTCCAGATACCCAGCTTCCTCTCCTCTGGTCACTTTTGAGTCAAAAGAAAGGATTGTGGATCCTTTGACCCAAATTCTTTACTCTCTTTCTCCCTCAGAATGAAAGGAAACAATCTATTAACCACACCCTAGGTAGCCAGGATGGTTAGAGGAAAAAGGCAATCAGATGTGGTGGCACGCAGACACCAGGACCTGGGGAGGCTGAGGCAAGGGGATCATGAGTTTGACACAAGCCTGGGCTACATAGTAAGACCCTGTCTCAAGAAAAAGTGATGCTCACTGTCTATCAGCTCCCTGTTATTCTTTCCCATCTTCTCTCCATCTCTGTCTTTTCCAGGTGTGTCTGCCACTCTTCCATGCTTGGGTACAGAGAGCATACCTCTCCTACATCCCAACCCTTCCTCTTCTCTTTGAACATAACTGGTGTTTACACCGAGTCTCTTCATGGCACAGATACATCACATATTATCGCAACCATAAAAGCAAGAACTAGCGTTAACAACGAAAGCGTTTCCATTTCATAGATGGGAAAACTGAGGCAGAGAGAGGTTAGGTCATTTCCCCTTCATTCACACAGCCTGAATGTGAAATACAAGCCTACAGGCTTGAGTGCAGAGTGTAGTGGGGCAGACCACGCCTTTCTGAAACTTTCCTGATCCCAGCCAGGCTCATTGGTCTTACTGAACAAGACCAAGGTCACCTGCTTCTTACCTGTGCAGCCACTCCTGTCACCCTTCCACAGGTACAATTATTTATATCAAATGTGTCAGCCGAGGTGGACTCTCAGTACATTTGGATCAATGGATGTCACCGTGAATAAAGGACCTGGAGCTGTGCCTGGCTGCCTCTGCCCTTTCCTGACTGCAGACACTGCCAGCTGAACTGTTTTACTTACACCACGCTCTGCCTTGGGCACCCCAGAGCCAGATGGGAATGAGTCAGCAAAGGAGGTTGCCACCCTTTCGCCAGAGTACAGTTGGTCACTAGTTTCGTTCTCTGGACTGTGAGTACCGGGGGCTGAGTGCCTATCTGTATTATTATTATTTTTTCCAAATAGGATATTATGAACAGCAGCAGACACTGAGGGGCAACTCTCTCAAGTGGAGAGTCTGAAAAGACAGCCAATCCCCCCCCCCCAGTCCTACTTCAGCCTGCTGTGTGCTAAGCTTACAGGTATGCTCAGTCCAGTTCTCATCTTCTGTCTTGTAATAAGCGTCTGTGGCCAGGAACTGCCTTGCGTATGTGTATAAGATACCATAATTAATGCTCAGAATTGTTTGAGTCTGGACAAGGGAGGACTGGGAGAAAAAGGAGTCAAATACATTGCTGGATGAATTGAGAAAAACAAATCCCACGCTGAGTCTGGAAGCTTCTTAAAAAGGTAATGGACCCCCTTTTCCTGTCTCAAACCATCTGACGCTGTGCTTTTTTTTTGGCTCTGGAGTTTATCAGAGACATCGGGTCTAAGAGTGCAGAAGGACTAAAGTTACTGGGACAAAGCTGTAGGCAGGTCAGTGCTCCACAGGGGAGTCCCAGGGGCCTGAAGGCAGCCACTGCCACCAAGAACTTCTAAGGCCAAGAAAGGGAAGCCTTGAAGCCAAACATCTCTGCACGGTCCCAGGCAAATGTGTTCCTCATCAAGGCAGATACAAACAAAGTTTATTAAAAAGCCCTCTAAAGGGACATTCCAAATCACCAGCAGGCTTCCTCGAGGTGACTGTCCATTCTCTTGTGTGCTCTCATTCCAACCTCGTTGAAGCTTTTCAAACACCAAGTCACCAATGTGTCCAGGAAGGAAAATAAACAGGCAGCTCGGGGTGACCTGGCTCTCGGGGTGAGCATGCTCTCCGAGACACTGCAGCTAGTGGGGTCGATAAGAATGACCCAGGAACGGAGTGTACTCAGGGCATTGAGACCTCTTGGTCTGTGGGGTTTGAACCTCCGCTTTGTGCCCTAATAGTGGCCCACCAGGCAGAGGAAGCACCCCTGTGGCTGTAGAAATGGTGGTTTGCTGTAGTGGAGTAAGCTCTTAATTGGAAAGGCCATGGGTCTTTTCTGCATTCTGAGAGGAGGGGAGAGGTTTGCTTCTAACTAACTGGAATGTTTTTCATCTGTGAAACTGGTGATCCCCCCCCCCCCCCCCCGGTTTCGGTAGATGGGCATGAGAGTTCTCTGGCTGGGGTTGGTCCGGATTCTCAGAGGCTGCCTCACAGGGGCTCCCAAAGCATATTTTGAGCACTTGTGCTTGTTACTTTTCTCAACTTAGGGGAGGAACAGTTCATTTTCAGTTCGTGGTTTCAGAGAACATCGTCCTTGGTTGCCTGGCTACGAGCACTTGAGAAAGACTTCAGGGCGACAAGAGTGTGTGGCTGAGGAGAGCTCTTCACTACTTGGCCAACCAGGAAACAGGAAGGAAGACCGGAAGTGGCCACGGACCCCAAGAGCCTTCCCCCAGTGATTTGTTTTCTTCAGCGGGGTCCCACTTTCCAAAGTTTCTAGAACCTTCCAAAATGATGTCACCATTTGGGAAGTGGGGATACTTCATCTGCAAAGTAAAACAGGTACCCCTATGGATCTAGGGGTTCTTCAGGGCATGATACAATTTTCTCCTGTGACGTGAGCCAAGCCTCAGATTGTCACATAATCTGACTGCACAAGTGGACTGGTAAATCCACAAAGGGGCGAAAAAAAAATCTATCTCAAACATCTGTGGTTGCCACCTCCTCTTGTGGCATTTTGGGAATCTCCATTTCCTAAAATTTCATCACTTCACGGGCAGGATGGCCAAACTCCTCCTCCCTTTGGTGTGAGGATCTGTACCAGGATCCAAATCTTAGCAAAGACTGTGACACGTGGGTACCATTATTATTACCATTTTCCCCACTTAAAATATTTATTATTTTCTGTGTGTCTGTATGTGAAGGTGTCTGTGTCACAGTATATATGTACAGGCCAGACAGTTTGAAGAAGTTGATTCTCTCCCTGACGTGAGATCAAACTCCAGGCAGTTCAGGTTGTCAGGCTTGGTAGCAAGCACCTTTTCCTGTTGAGCCATATTGCTGGCCCTATTGTTACTTTTACCGTTGAGCATGTCTACATGTTTGCTTCTTATTCAACATTTGGGGGTGGGGGTGGGCAAGGAGTGTCCAGAGAAGAAAGGAAGAATGGAAGAAAAGGGAGCCCATAGCAGGTAGAGGGAACCTTGATGCTGATAGAAATTCTATTTGTGGGCCCAGAGAGATAGTTCTGCAGTTAAGAGTACTCGTTGCTCTTGCAGATCAGGGTTCAGCTTCCAGCACCCACTTATAAGGTAGCTAACAACCTTCTGAAATTTCCATTCCAGGTAATCTGATGCCCTCTGCTGGCTACTGTAGGCACTGCATGTATACGGTACCCAAACATATGCAGGTGAAAAATCCATACACATAAAATAAAAATAAATAAATCTTAAAAAAATAAAACCCTTCTACTTGTAACAATTTATTGATGGTTTCCTATGAACAGGAGGTATTGTGTGTGGAGACTGCAGCCAGTACCTGCTGTGACAGTTCCACACTACAAACCATAAAGACGGGAAATGATGCTCAGGGAGTTTCAGCAATGGCCCAAACCCAAGATGAGACTGAGGTTGCTTGATGCTACGGCCTGGCTCTCGGCCCCTTACAGATCTCCAGTCCTGAGGCAAGAGATGCCCTTCTCCTAAGGTTTTGAAACATGAATGCCTTTCTGGAAAGATTCTGCTCCGACTGGAGCTGCTAATGGCAGCGCTGGAGAGATCCTTTCAGTCACAGAGTTGTGTACAAAATCAGGGAAACCTGTGGCCAATTTTGATGACTCAATGTTTCCTCGCAGTAAATGTGTGATTGTGAACCCTGTTGCCCAGGTACACTACAAAAGAACTCGGAGAAATCCCCAATGTGTGGACCACTCAGATCCATTTCATCAGCATCTCCAGCATGTAAAGCCAGGGCACTGGTATCTCCTTAAACCCTGTGGCAAATACTAACAAAAGAATATATGAAACTACAGGTCTGGTTCAGATGCATACAAGGCAAAGGCAGAGCTGGGAACCACAGCACCAACGGGTGGAAAATGACAGAGATGTTTTGTTAATGGGGGTACCAATAGCTCAGGGGTGAAGTTTTCTAAGGCACATTCTATATTTGGTTCTTTGCTTAATCCAGGGGTTCATGCTGTGACCCTTTAATACAGTCCCTCATGTTGTAGTGACCCCCAATCACAAAATTATTTTCGTTGCTACTTCATAACCGCAATTTTGCTACTGTTATGAATCATAATGTAAATATCTATATGACACATGTCTGATATTTGACCCTCAGGAGAGTGTCATTTGACCCCTAAAGGGGTTCCATCTTTGGTAATTTATTTGTTTGTATTTTTTGGGAGTTCATTCATGCATACACGGTGAGTTATGTCTGTCACTGCATTAGTTTACATACTGTGTAAGGGCAGGGCCAGCAGTTTTATGTTCTCACCCTCTTACCTCATACTTAGTAAATATGTGCTGATGACTCTATTTTACACTTTCAGTTGAGTTGAGGGTCGTTGATAATTTCTCCCATACGGACTGCTGCTTTGCAAGCTGAAATTGGAGGCAATGCTCAGGGACAGGGTGTCCCCTGTGGTCTAGGCATTTGTCTGTTAAGGCTGAACAAAGGTGCGTGAGGGGACCAGATGCTCTGAGGTGAGACCCGGTCCTACAGCAGTGCACATTCACTTGTATGTATCTGGAAAGAGCTTGTTTACTTTCCTGCTAGACACCCTTGTTTCGGGAATTAGTAATAAAACCAGCTCTCCACTATTTCTGCAATAATGGGGCTAACCAAAAAGAAAACCAATTTGACAATGTCTGGCTTTCTGACAAAAGGAAAATAAAAAATGGCCTTTTTTTATCAACTGCCCTTTGAAAGTGCTTCTCTTGGTCAGAGTGGTTAATGGGGAGAAACTTGATGATTCTGAACCTACTTCATATCGGCTTCTGCTGGAGGTGACAGGTTGTGTTTCCTCTGGACCAGGACATTGTGAGGAGCTCTCAAGGTCAAGTCAGTGTTACACTGTGCTGTCTCTGCCATCAGAACAGACCAGCCTTAGCACATCCTCTCTTACAGGGAAAAGTCATCCGAAGGGGTCCTTTCTGGGATTCTGGTGGAGTGGATGATAGGAAAGACTTGGAGAGAAGGGCTCTTGACACCAGCCTCTTTTTCAGATCTTCCTATCTTAAAATGCATCTCCAAGGAAACTCCTCAGCTTCATGGTGGCAACAGATTGCTTTTCCTGCCATCAAGTAGAAGCCAAGTTTCCCTAAGGCAGAAACATAGGCTTTCCATGCCTGTTATCTGCCTGGCCTGTAGGGTGCTCAGACTTGTTTGGTAAGGGAAGCGAATATGGCCAAGAGGTTTTTAGGAATTAAGTCTGGGATTAGAGAAACTTGAGTTTACTTCCTGGATCTGCCATCTCCCAGATGAGAATTTGGGGCAACTTCCTTAATAACATTTCGCTTGTTTTTTCACCTGTGAGAAGTTATGTTATGCTAGTAATGTTGCTATATAAGGTTTGGTGAGCTGGACCCAATGGTTCAGTACCTAGAACAGGAGACATAGCAGAAATGTCTAGTTGTAGAATCCATGGGCTGGGGTCCTCCTCCTTGGATTCAGGGTCAGGAGAGATGCTTGTGCATACTGGAATCCACTGGAAGTAAGATCTCAGGCCTTCCAAGTTCACAACTCATTTAGCTCAACAATAGAAAAGAGAGACTAGTTGTCCTTTCCTGCCATCTTATGAAACAAGACCTCAGTTTAGAATGTGTACATTTGTAGATTAAATATCAGGAGACACGAGCTGGAGCCCAGCACCCCCAGCCAGCAGCCCCCATTTGTGTATGTGTATAGGTCACAATGCTTAATGTTATTTGTCTCCTTTACTCTTTATTTGTTTAAGCATATATATATTTTAAACTAGGGGGTCAAACCCAGGTCAAACACCATGTTGGGCAAGTTCTCTACCACCGTGCTACGTCCCTGTTTTTTGTTTCTTTTGAGACAGAGAATTATGAAATTGCCTCAAGTGACTTGGACCACACCATCTGCCTGTCGCAGCCTCCCGAGCATCTGTGATTTTGTACACCACCATACCTACTTTCTTTGGGACTCCATCAAATATGCATATTAATGAGGGGCTTGTCGATTGTTCTTGGCTATCAAAGAGGAGGCAGAACAGGGAGCCTTGCTTATTCTTGGACTGAAACTCCAATCACGGATGACTCCTAATGAGGCCAGTAGAGCAGAGGCAGCACTGTGCTCTGAAGGGTTGTTGTGCCCAGCCAGGTCTATGGCTGGTGTGAACGTGACTAAGGAGATACAGACCGACTAGGAAGCCCTGGGAGGCCTCAGTTAAGGGAGCCCGGCTGATTTGGTGCCTTCGGCCTTCTGAGGTGCTCCCAGTCCAGTTGCCTGCCAGTCCCGATGTGTCTGAAGATGCTCCTCCTTGGTATCTTACACAGCACACGTATATTTTGACATGTGGGGCTTGGGGTCTTAACCTCCTCTGAAGGGAAAGAAGAATGGACAAGACAACTCCAGGGTAGTGCTCCCATGTGTCATACACGGGTCATTCAGGCCAGCAGGAGTCGCAGGGTGACTGGGTGATGTATCTGAGGCAGTGAGTGAGGGCTACCACTTATGTACGTGGCTGAACATTTTCCATATATGACTCTATTTAATTCCAACAGCAACCTTCTAAGCTATACCCAACTATTTACCACCCCTCCCCTCTTTTAACAGGCTCTCACTAGCTAGCGAAGCCTTAGCTAACTTAGAACTTGATATGTATACCAGGTTGACCTTGAACTCACGGACATCTGCCTGTTTCTGTCTCCCAAGTGCTTGGATTAAAGGTGTGTGCCTCTACACCTGGCCTCCTGTTTCCCCCCTTTATAGATGAAGAAACCAAGGCATGGAAAACATTAAAGCTCAAAAGCTTGAAGCCATTTTTTTTTTTTTTTTTTTTTGGTAGAGTTGAATAAGGTCTTTAAAGTTCTTTAAAGTTGGACTTTAAAGCCCGTGTTCTACCACCCCCTACTGGCCCCTGTACAGCCCTGGAGGACAAGCTATGGGGTCACAGTCCTGGGAGTCCAGCTTAGCCACACTCAGCCACTGTGCCTCTTCAACCCTGTTTTCTTATCTGCAGAGCAGAGCTGCCTCACCGGACAGTGGAAAGGATCGACTGAGTATGTCAGTATATTTAGTACAGTGCCTGAGATAGGTGAAGGCTCAGAATATGGGTCCCCACTTTGGTTTAGAAGGGAGGAAATGGGAGGTATCGACTTTCTGGCTACTTCCTCTACTTTTTAAGCCTCTTCTTCCTCCTTTCAGCCCCCCATCCCACCAAAACTTTTTGTGTTAACACTGGAAGTTCCTTGATCCTGGTGGTTCATTTCTTCGTTTAATCAGCTAGGCTGTGCAGAAAAGGCAGCGCTCTTTAGTGTAAGAGCCTTGCACTAGAATTTAGGAGGCCTTGCCCCTAGTCCTCAGTTTCCTCTTCAGTGAGACCAGAGAGCTGTCCACACACAGGGCTAATGTGCATATGTGGCGCACATGCAGCCACTTCCTGGTTTTACATCCACCGTAGACCATGATTAATCAATTGCAGCATCTTCGTCCGTGATCCTGAATGTGGCACAGAGTCCTCCCTCACACATGGAGGCAATCACTGTCAACTGCCTAGAGTTGAAATGACAGTTATCCTCTTGGATATTTCTGGAGCTATTTGCTGTCTAACAACCCTTTTAGCTTGGCCACTGTGGCTCTATTACCAGACCCGGTGGTGCTCTGAGGGCAGCCCGAGGAGCTTAGGTCTGATCCCGGCCACAGGTGATCTAGCAGCTCTGTGACCTCAAGTGGCTCACACTCCCTAAGGTCTATATTTTTAATTTGTAGAATGGGAATTTCAACCCAAACGTTCTTTCTCAGTATTGCAGTGAGACTGAAATCACAGCGGCTTTCTTGTAGGCGGGGCCTGGGTTCCCATCACAGCTGCACCGTCTGCATTTAGAACAGCGCCTGGCCCTAAGCAGCCCAGTAGAATGTTTAACTCTGCAGAAAAAGGGGGAACTACAAACCCGTGCAGAATGTCTAGAGATGTGGTACTCAGTCCTTATGGATTATAAGCGGTGTACATTCCAAAGCTCTAAGGAGATCAACCAGATGGCTGAGGTGGGGCCTGGGGATCCCTTTACTACAGGCCATCCTGGGAATCCTGCTGCAGGCTGTCTGTTATCTACCCTGTGGGAAGCATGGCTCAGGATTAGGTGGAAATTAACACCCCTGAGGCCCCTGTTTGTGCTCACTGCTTTCCAGGCAGTGTTTTGGAGTTCTGAGTGCCTCTGGACCAGGGAGGGAGGTACAGGGAAGGGTGGCTGAACCCGATTCCCACACCCTGCTGGCTACCTGAGTCACAGGTCCCCAGATGACAGATGCTCTTAGCTGTTTCACTCTGAGTTGTAAGGCTAGCTCAGAAAGGTTAGGGCATGTTAGGGTCTAAGCTGTCCTTGTGAGGATCTTACTTAATTCTCCCCAACTTGAGCCTAAATCATATTCCTTGAGAAGAAGCAATAAATACAAGAAACTGACTGGTGTGTGTGTGTGTGTGTGTGTGTGTGTGTGTGTGTGTGTGT
>NW_021620533.1:8946-14975 GCF_004785775.1 Grammomys surdaster | reverse complement strand
ATTTATGGGGTTTCTCTGCATTATGAGATTTTTCTCATGGTTTCTAGGACTACTGCTACAAGCAAGGCCTTTGCCTCATTGATTATTCATAGTGTTTCTCCCTAGGCTATGTTCTTTTATGTTCATAGGTACATGTGTTGTGAAAAGTTTTTATCATGTTGATTTAAGTTTTAAGATTTCTCTCTAATATGTGTTCTGCTATGTATTCAAAGATGATTATGATATCTAAATGTTGGGAACAAGCAAAAAACAAAACAAAAAAAACTTGTTCTAAGGACTGCCTTTTGTTATCAACCTCCATTTATTTAACTGTAGGTTAAACAGGAGTTCAAGTCCCGGGTCATAGGGGACCTGTGTACTTAACAATAGCTGACCAGCTGTCATTATTCATGTTTTGTTCCCCCAAAACACAATGACTGTTCCTAACCATAATTTCTGTTATTCGTGTTTCATTCTTCAAAATAAACTGCCTGTTCCTAACCACAAAATGGGTGTGATAGGCTAAAACAGAAAACCTATATTCTGTATAATTTGACATAAGTTAATGTCAGAAGGAAATCCTGATTGGTGGAGAATGTACATATAATGTGGCACTGATATTTGTGGTTTTCATGTTTGCAATCTTTATAACTACCTGGCTCAGGGTTAGGGAGGGGGTGATTCAATTAAGCTTCTGAGTATATTTTTATGGTTCTGATTAATCAGTAGTGATTTGACTTCAAAAATTCTTATCATTTGTATTGTCCTGGTGTTTGAATTGTGTTGGATCTCAGTGGACCCTATAACACAAAGGCTTAACCACATTCCTAGAATTCATAGAATCTCTCTCAAGTAGGAATAGTTTCATAATGATGAAGACTGCAGAGCTGTGCAAAGGCTTCATTATACTAAACACATTCATAAGGTTTCTCTCTAGCACATATTCCTTCATGATAATGAAGACTACAGAATTGCCTAAAGGGTTGACCCTACTGAATACACTCACAGTGTTTCTGTCTTAGCATTTCCTTTGCTATGAAGACACTTCATGAACAAGGCAACTCCTATAAAAGCAACCATTTAATTGGGGATGGTTTATAGTTTCATATATTTGGTCCATTTTGATCATAGCAGGGATCATGGCAGGCATACAAGAAGACATGATGCTGGACAAGAAGTTGAGAGCTCTGCATCTTGATCCACAGGCAGCCAGAAAGCGACTGTCATCCTGAGAGCTACTATGAGGATCCATTCAGCACTGGGTAGAACTTCAAAGCCCACCCCCACAGTGATGCACTTCATCCAACAAGGCCAGTCCCTCAGCCAAGCATATTTTAACCACCACATTCCACTTCCTGGCCCCCACATGATTGTTCAAACACATGTGTGTATGGGGACCATATTTTAAAATAGCATAATGCAAAATACATGAGGTTTAAATGAAAAAGTCTTCATCATCTATAGCAGTCACAAATGTTAAAAGTCCAAAGTTGAAAGACTCTTCTGAGATTCATCTAATCATGTAACTGTAATCCCCTATATTTTCAAAACAAATAACATATCATGTACATCCAAATTCACAGGAAATATACTTCATCATTCCTAAATGCCCTTGTGAGGAAATACTGCACCAAAAGAAGACCAAAAGCCAGCAGGGCAATCTCCAAAATCTACATCTTCATATCTGACATCAAATCTTTCTTCGGATTTCTGACTCCTTTCTGATTTCTTCACTACAGCACAATTCTTTCTCTTTGGCTGGTTTTACTCCCTGAAAGGAGTTTTCCTGAGCAGGTGCCCCACAACTCTGGCACCTCAAAATCTTGGGGTCTCCAAGGTAACTTCAATATTACACCTTCATGTTCCCATATCTGGGATCCACATATGATCTTCTGTGCATCATAAAAGACAGTGGGTCATTTCTACAGCTCTTCCCTCTATAGCACTCTAGGTTCTGGTTGACTCCAGTCTGCTGCAGCTGCTGCTGCTGGTCTTTCTACTCATGACATGGCACTGACATCTTCAAAATGCTTGGTCCTCCTGCTGCAACTAGGCTTCACTGCTTTCCTCTAATATACTCCCTTCATGGGGCCAAGCCTTAGCTGTTCTCCATAACACATTCAAAAATGGTGCCTTAAAAATGGTGCTATATTAGAGATATTTACACATAACCAAAACAATCTGCACCATAAGGTGCAATCTTGACTATCTCTGGAACACAGCTTCATTGTCCTCTCAGAAAACACTCCCCTAAGATTTTACCTCAGTGATGATGGTTTCCTCTTCAACACTGAAAATTTTTTTAACTATAGCTAACCAGTATCAACTGTGTCAGTACTCCCTTCTAGTCTTGCCTCTAAAGACAGAGGAACATGGACAAAGCTGCTGAGTTCTGCTGCTTTCTGGGGCAGGAACATGGCCCTTCTATTACATTATAACCAGCTTTATAATTTTCAACAACTTCACTGACTAAGCTTGGTGCTACTGGAACTTACTCTGTAGTTTAACCTTGAACTCAGAGGTATGCATGGCTCTGTCTCCTGAACAATGGGATAAAAGGTTTATGTGTGACACTTTGTCTAAGGATTTCTTTACCTAAATCTTGTTCTGGACCAGGATGACTTGAACCAGAAATCTGCTGACTCTCTTCTGGGATTTAAGGCTTGTACTACCGTGCCTGAATCTAAATATTTCCTTTTAGATCTTAAATTGAAAACACAGAAAAGAAATGACAAACCATCCTTTCTCAATTTGACACATACTTATATCTCCTTATGCCCACATAGAAACAATAACCATGTAATTATAGTGCCTATCATGATACAGATCTCCTTCATACAACTTCACATCCATATGTTTAGGTGGATGGAATCTTCCCATAACATCATCATTTCTTTAATACCATCAGATATCTTTCATCACAGGATTTACCTTCATTCAACTTCCTGGTAAGCCTTCACTTTTTGAACCTAACATTTTATATTTTTCCTTTCCAAGACTACTAAGCATAATCAACACAATCTCCATGAGAGTAAACACAGGCCAAAGGCTATACTTGGCTTTCCTGAGACTTTGTCAATGCAATCAACATAAACCTCCTTACCTTAGCCTCATGGACACTCTTCAGACACGGGAAAAAGGCAGCAACATTCTTAAGCAAATCATCATTAAAACTATATACAAAAGTCAAATCACCCTTAGTACATATGTGTGTGTTCCATATTCCTACTAGAATGGACCATTAAGTTCCACTTAATACATGTAGCTATCCAAAGTCTAAAAATCCACATTTCTCCAAACAAAAACATGGTCAAGCCGATCACAGCAACACTTATGTCTGGGGTACCAACTTCTGTCTTAGAATTTCCATTGCTAAGAAGAGGCACTGTGACCAAGGAAACTGTTTTAGAGGCAAGTATTTCGTTAGGCCTGGATTACAGTTTCAAATGTTTAGTCAGTTATCATCATACCAGGAAGATTAGCAGCATGCAGGCAGCCATGATGCTGGAGATAGAGCTCAGAGTTCTGTATCTTCATGAGAAGGCAGCCAGGAAGAGTCAGTTTTCCAGCCAAATAGTAGGAGGGTCTGTGTTATCCTGGACAGAGCTCCAAAGACAGCATCAGTAGGAATTCACTTCCTTCCAGACAAAACCATCTACTTCAACAAGGCCAAACATCTTAATATTGCCACTTCTTTGGTCCAAGCATATTCAAATCACAGCAGTTTACTTCTACTATGAATTCTTTCATGCCTTTAAATATGGTTAGGACATTCAGAAGCTTTAACACTTTGATTATTTTCAGAAGGTTTCTCTCTAGTATGTGTTCATTTTTGTATTCAGAGACTACTGTGGCATGTAAAGGATTCTCCAACTTGAGTACGCTCACAGTTTCTGTCTAATATATGTTCTTTTATGCCTCTGGAATCTATAGTGATATGCACAGGCTTTCCATGTTCATTTCATTCATAAGGTTTCTCTAAAGTGTGTGTTCCTTTAAGTATTTGGAGAGGACAGTGACATGTAAAGGCTTTACCACATTCATTACACTCATAGGGCCTCTCTCTATCATGTGCTCCTTTATGTGTTTGGAGACAACTGTGATATACAAAGTCTTTTTCACATTGATTAAATTCATGAGGCTTCTCTCCTGCACATTTTCTTTTGTGTATTCAAAAATGACTGTGTCCTGGAAAGGCTTTACTTTATTCATGACATTCATGCAGTTTCTCTACAGTATGTGTTGTTTTACGTATTGGGGAATAACTGTAACTTGCAAAGGCTTAATACACTGATTACCTTGATAGGATTGTTCTCTTGAATGTGTTCTATTATGTATTTGCAGATGACAGTGAATTCACAAGGTTTCACCACAGTGATCACATTAACAGGGGTTCTCTCCAGAGTGTATTTTTTTTGTCTGTAAAGAATGAAGATATGCAAATGCTGTACCACATCGATAGCATTCATGTGGTTTATCTCTTGTATTCCTCTTTTATAAGACTGCAGATGACGATGACTTTCAAATGCTTTAGAACACTGACTACAGTCATAAGCTTCTCTCCAATATGTACTCTTTTATAACAATAGAGAGTACAAGGTTGTGAAAAGTCTTTAACTCATCCTTTACATTCATGAGGTTTCTTTCCAGTATGAGTCTTTTAAATTTTGAAAAGTAGTGGGAAGTGCAAAGGCTTTAGCACATTGAATACTGTCTTAGTCAGGGTTCCTATTCTTGTTCAAAATATCATGAACTATAAGGAAGTTGGGCAGGAAAGGGTTTATTGAGCTTACACTTCCATGCTGCTGTTCTTCACCAAACAAAGACAGGACTGGAACTAAGGAAGTAAAAAAGCAAAACTGAGGCAGCGGTCGAAGAAGGATGTTATTTACTGTTTTTTTTCCCCTGGCTTGACATCACATTACTTACTAGAGGAACAATGGATAGAGGCGAAGATACTATGAAGACAACAGATCAAGTTTTTGTAGTGCCCAAAATTATCCTATATTACTCTCCTTCCCAGGGAACAGGTAACTTCCTGGAATGCTGTAAGTTGTAGTTCTTGGAAAATAACAAAGTCCCATAGAACCCAAGACTACCTTCCCAAGAATGATATGACCCACAGTGGGTCCTCTCAAATTATCACTAATTAATAAAATGACATACAGCTGAATCTCATGGAGGCATTTCCTGAAATGAAGCTCCTTTCTCTGTGATAACTCCAGCCCGTGTCAAGTTCCACACAAAACCAGCCAGTACAATTACATTCATAGTTCTTCTCCAACATGGGCTCTTTTATAGTTTTGCAGGAAATAACTTTGTAAAAAGCCTTTTGTCACATGGAATATATTAATAAGATATCTCTCCAGTATGTGGTCTTTTACATTTTTTGGAGACATCTCCCTTGTAACTAGGCTTTACCACATTAATTACATTCATAAGGGTTATCTCCAGTATGGGTTCTTTTATGATATTGTAGAGAATACCATTGTGAAAACGCTTTACCACGTTGATTACATTCATGAGGTTTCTCTCCAGCATGTATTCTTTTATGACTTTTGAGAGTACTGTGTTTTGAAAAGGCTTTACCACATTGATTACATTCATAAGGTTTCTCTCCAGTATGTATTCTTTTATGCTTTTTGAGAATACTCTGTTGTGAAAAGGCTTTACCACAATGATTACATTCATAAGGTTTCTCTCCAGTATGTGTTCTTTTATGACATTGGAGACTACTCTGTTGTGAAAAGGCTTTACCACATTGATTACATTGATAAGGTTTCTCTCCAGTGTGTGTTCTTTTATGACATTGGAGAGTAAACTGTTTTGAAAAGTGTTTACCACATTGATTACATTGATAAGGTTTCTCTTCAGTATGTGTTCTCTTATGACGTTTGAGATTACTGGAGCTTCCAAAGGCTTTACCACAATGATTACATTTATAAGGCTTCTCTCCAGTATGTGTTCTTTTATGATATTGGAGAGTACTCTGTAGTGAAAAGACTTTACCACATTGATTACATTCATAAGGTTTCTCTCCAGTATGTGTT
>NW_021620533.1:0-8936 GCF_004785775.1 Grammomys surdaster | reverse complement strand
CTTTTATGACATTGGAGATGACTGGGTCTTGCAAAGGCTTTACCACACTGATTACATTCATATGGTTTCTCTCCAGTATGTGTAGTTTTATGACATTGGAGATAACTGGGTCTTGTAAAGGCTTTACCACAGTGATTATATTCATAAGATTTCTCTCCAGTATGTGTACTTTTATGATATTGGAGATGACTGGTCCTTGCAAAGGCTTTACCACACTGATTACATTCATATGGTTTCTTCCTGCTATGACTTCTTATATGCCTGCAATGATAATTGGCACAAGTGAAACCTTTACCACTTTCATTATCCTGATCAATCATTTAATGAATATGAATTAATTTTACAGTTTGGTTTAATAATAAATAAGAACCATATCTTAAGGTTTTATCATTTCATATATTCATAGTGTTCTCCCCAACTTGATGCCTCTTTGAAATCACCTGTGATGACAAGAATATTTACTACATGGCTCACAGGTATAACATCCTTTTTCTCTATGATATTCCTATATGATGTATTTCATGTATCTAAAGGAAAATGCAAAAAAGGAGACCTTGGTAACACTGATTATATTCATAAATTTTCTGTAGTGTGAATCACCCCACATTAGCACTCTGAATCAGGAAAAACAGAAAAATTTACACTTTTCTAGTTCCCCTGTTGATAAGCAGCAGTGTGACTTCAGGGATGTTCCCAGTAAAGTCAGAACACCAATTAATTGCAAACTTCTACCATATTCAGAAAATCTTTCAAAGGCAGAATGCTACATATCTTCTTACTGTTCTGGAATAAAGACAGGGATGTTGCTCCTTTAAATATTCCTATGCTCACATAGTTTTTTTTGTTGTTGTTTTTATTCTGACACTTGATATACACATAAAAACAATAAATGAAAGCTTTCCACAATGAATCAAAACCATTTGAGTTTTCATTTCTTCTAGACATACTGTATGTGGATTGAGGTTTCTCCAAGGCAACATTCTTGACTCTCATAAAGTGACCTCTCAGTAAACTTAGCAATGTCACTACAAAAGTATGAGTATCACAAAATTTACCACAGACTATTTACTTATTGCATGGCTTTGGATATATGTTTATCACTCTTCAATGTGCAACATCTTAATATTATGAGACTGATCAGATTGGTAGTTCCACAGCATAGCTCTAATGGAGTTACAAATCACATAAATGCATCTCTTAAGGCATTGTTTTTATGTCTCCTTCCTTAGAAGAATGCCTTTAAACACAAGTAAGATAACTGACATTAAGGCCCATGGCTTTGTGAGAATATTTTAATCATAGCTATACTTAAAGGACTGATATTTGACATACTTCCTTTACTTTCCAGTTTCCAGGACATATTAAAATTGCCTCAGAGGCATATATGGTTCAGTTTGCACATTAACATTACCTTTTGTACCTTCTAGAATTTTGAAATTCTGTTTCAATATGGTGGTCTTCCCGATTGTACCCTAAAACACAGTATGAGAAAATGAATGATATAGTATTGGAAATTAGGCAAAAGTCAACTTACTGTGGTTTTTCACAGCACTGACTCTGATTTATTTTACTCAGTCTTCCATGTCCCCAATTCAAATAACAGAGTATCATCAATAGTCAAGAAATATTTGTCCCCTTATTTTGAAAAACGAAAGAAAATACACAGTCTTACCTATATCAGTGAGGTTCCAGTAGGTCTCCAGCATCACATCTTTGTAGAGATTCTTCTGGGAAGGATCCAGCAAATCCCACTCTTCTCCAGTGAAGTTGATATGCACATCATCAATATTTATTGCATCCTAAAATATGTGTACAACACAAACCATGATACTGACAGCAGTGTAAATAAATATTTGCTTCCTAGACAATATAATCATACATTTCTGGTGCTACTATCATTTATTTCTTTGACACAGAAGTTATGATCTAATGTCTATGTCATTTTAATAGGATCTTATATTATGACAGTTGCATGTGTTGCTTCTGAACCCACTGAATAGGATATAGCTTTACAAGTGAAATGCCAATTGAGAGGGAGATGGAGAGGGAAACAGACCAACAGCACTGATCACACATTAAAGGAATTATGTGAACAATTAGTAAGTATATAAATGATATAAATTCTGGGTGGTTTTGGTCATATCTTTAATGTCAGAGGCACAGGGAGCTGTATGTCCTTGAACTTGATGCAGGCATGGTCAATGCAACAAGTTTCAGGACAGCAAAAGTTACATATTAAGACACTCATGCCCCTGTAAAAATCAACCAAGAGACCAGAAATGATAGAGAGAACTCATAGTTCTTTACTGAAGTTCCTAAAAGAATTAGACATTAAAAGCAGTTCTGCATTCATCTTAGAGAAATGTAAAGTGTACCAGTTTAAAATGCTACATTAATAAAATTTTACTAAAACGGAATGAATGTTTAAACAGATTCAAATGGACAGATAAAAATATTAGTAATATAAATGTTGATCGTAAATAAGCAACATAGGGCAGGAGAATGAGATAACTCAGAAGTGGAAAGCTCTGGCTGGTCTTCCACATAATGGTGGTCAATTTTAAATATCTACATGGGGACTAACGACTACCCATAACATGAAGATCAAGAGTTCTGAGGCCACAATCTGGTAAAACTAAAGATCAGGCACATATGATAATCATATTCATCCCCACAGGTAAAATACTCCTATTTGTCCAAAAATTTCAGGAGAAACACAGGAGTAAGGCAGAACATCATACACCTGGAATTCAATGACTCTGAAGCCACAGGTAGTATTGATATCATGAGCATATGCCATACTTAGAAATAGAATATAACCTACATATTTGGACAAATTTCAAAATTAAAGAAGTTGATGAAGAGCAGCACAGAAGCCTGTACTTATTTTACAATAACATGTCAGGTGGCTTGTGTGGATTCTATATCTACTATGAGGACAGATAGGGCTTCACAGAAAAAGTTTGTCCTGGAAAAGCAAAAATAATAAAGTTAAAAATATAAAACCAACAGGCTTGCAAAATAAATTAACACTGAATAACAAATATTTATACAGTATCTTATGTGATTTAGGGACAGAGACCAAATGGTGAATGTATGGGATCATGAGAACAAAGCTGAAGGATCAAATTCAACAACACATTTGACACACAGAACAAATTTGTCCTATCTAAAGAAATGCAGGGTATGGCTATAGCAGAGATTGAGGGAATGGCCAATGAAAAGTTGCCCAACTAGAGACACACCTTACTGGCAAGCTTTAATCCATAACATTATTAAGGACACTCTGTTATCCTCCCACTCAGGAGCCTTGCATAATTGTCCATTGAGAGGCTCCATCCCGCAACTGACTGGAACAGCTGCAGAGAACCACAGTTAAACATTGAATGGACCTGGGGACTGTTGTGGAAGAGTTGGGGGAAGGATTGAAGGTCCTCAAGAGGATAGGAACGGCACAGTAAGACCAAAAAACTCAAAAATTTCACAGCTTTTAAAAACCATGAATTCAAGAAATTCTTACATAAATGTGTGGAGCTAGAAAATATCAACCTGAGGGAGGTGACCCTATCACAAAAGAACACACATGGTATACACTCAATGACAATTGGATATTGGCTCAAAAGCTCATACTTTCTGAACATCCAAAAATCGAATATTAACCCAGGAATAAAACTTTAAAACAAACAAGACAAACCCAGAAACCAGTACCTAGACCAATCATCACCTCAAACCCAGATACCTAGATACCAGCATAGGAATACAATAAATAACGTCAAGGAAAATATGTCGTTAAGAAATAAAAGCTATGCTCTGTCAGCAGGTCATTAGAAATCAAAACATGTAACAGATATTTTGTAAAAGAGCATGTTTAGGGGAAGTGAGAGGAGTCAGAATCTGGGGAAAAAATAGAGGTACACAAGAGGACCTACAGACAGACAGAGAGACAGACGGACAGACAGACAGACAGGGAGCAGAGAGAGAGAGTGATGAGGGTAGAGACAGAGAATAAAGAGTCATGTGCAGAGAACAGAGACAGGGAACAAACATAGAGAGTGGCTGTTGCTGGTGGTCCCTGAATGCAAAGCACACCTGACAACAGCAGCAGGTGGGGGATGCAGGGAATGACTTAAGCATTTGCTAAATCCCAGAAGGCAGATGACAACTACAGAGGCAAGGTTCACCCACAAACAGGAAGGGAAGATAAATAGAAAAAATGGACATATTGGTGAAAAACAAAAATGTTGAGTGTAACAGTATCATGGAAATAAGCAACAAGGGACACTGCAACATATGAAAAGGCAAAAAACTGGAGATGATTGGAAGAGAAAAAGAGAATATCAGCTCAAAAGTCTGGAAAATATTTTCAATGAAATCATAAATGAAAAAGTTCCTAAACTATGCCGGGCAGTGGTGGAGCACGCCTTTAATCCCAGCACTTGGGGGGCAGAGGTAGGTGGATTTCTTAGCTCCAGAGTTCGAGGATATCCTGGTCTACAGAGTGAGTTCCAAGGACAGCCAGGGCTACACAGAGAAACCCTGTCTCAAAAAAAAAAAAAAAACCCCAAAAAAAAAGAAAAAAGAAAAAGTTGATAAAGAAGAAGATGCCTATAACAGTAAGGAAGCATTGAAAATACCAAATAGATTAGACAAAAGAAAATTTCCTTTGCCACATAATAATCAAAACAGTAAACATTTAAAGAACTATAAACAACTACAACAAAAAAATTGACAAAAACTAAACAAAACAAAAACAAGTAGCATGTAAAAGCAGACCTATTAGATATATACCTGTCTTCTTAATGTATACTGTAAAAGAAAAAGTGTTTAGACACATGTGCGGCAGACTCAAAGAAACCACTCATGTTTCTCCAAGCAAGCCAATGATCCAAATGTTTTGGGCCAATTCAGAATTAGCAATGATAGTAAAGTTATTCATAGGTCACGACTGGATTTGGCAAGTGAGGAGCACTACAAGAGACCACACAAGTGGTCACATCTGGCTGATGGTTTCCCTCCAGCCCCAGCGAGGAACCACCAAACCAGCTCCCACTGCTCAAAGACCTGCTCCTCCCCATTGTGGGCATTTATTTTTCTGTGCTCACCATGTCTCGATTTCAGAGCTTCCCTGGTGTCCTCTCACAGCACCCAACAGCACAGCTCAGAGCAGGAAGCAGAGCCCCACCAAAGCCTGCACAGTTGCAGCAAACTTGCAGAGAGGAACTGGAAGATCCCGCCTCTTTGTCTGACTGGCAGGTCCACCTGGAGGCCTGATTGGCCAGTGAATTTTCCTCAAGGTTAAAGTGTGTTTCCGGTCTAGGTCAGACCTTTCAGATCCCCTGAGTGGTTTGCACCTCATTAGCATCTGTGCCTCTCCTCCAAGAGGAATCTCACCTCACCTAGCCCTGGGGGAGAACTCACCATTCCAGCTCAGGCTATTCAGATACTTGATCCAACCCCCCCTCTGTGAGCATTGATCCTGCACTTAACAGGACCTGACTTCAGACCTTGCCTGAGCTTTCCTCACAGCCATGAATAGCTTTCATAGGTGCAGTGGAGGTATCAGTCTGACCCAGAAATGGGAGAGTGCCCAGTCAATTAACAGTCAAGAAGGATCTTAGGAAATAATAGTTTTGTTTTGTGGCTTCACGCTGGGCTCAGGGAAACTGTAACTCCCTTTCACCAGACAGTTGGTATGAAATGACCCTGGTAGAAAAGCCAGAAACATAAGGGAAACACTGTTGAGCACTATTGTGAACCAGCACATCTTCATCAGTGATGAAGCAGAGAAAAAACACACTTGTATTAGTACTGGTTCTCTAGATAAACATATCTCAAATCATAGAGAGAATCTCTCTATACATATAGAAAGGATATTTAACAGACTTTACCATTAAAGGCTGTTGGCCAAGAGAAGTAAGGTTCTTCACAACATTGCCTACCTGGACCATGACCATCTCCTTACCACACCTTCAGCACAAGGACGTTCTTTTCAGTTGTATATGCCATCTGATGGGCCTAACCTGCCTTGTTATCCTAGATGAGAGGTTATTGCAAACTGATAATCAGTGATCCTGTGGCTGGATTCTGAACTCACAGGAGCCTTGCATAAATGTGTGGCAGCCTAGAAAATTAACATGCCTACCTCTTGTACCTGTCACTACAGGTACATATGTAACAGAGGATTGCATTGTCTGTACTCAATGGGAGACTGTACACCTAATCTTGTAGGGACTTGATGCCCCAGGAAAGGATAATGGGGGATGGGAGGTGGTGGAGGGTGGGTGGATGAGAGGAGTGGAGGTGGGAGTGGTGGAGCACCTTCTCAAAGGCAAAGGAGAGGGGGGATAGGGTAAAGCACTCTGGGAGGTGGGACTGGATACTAGGGCAATATTTGGAATGTAAATAAAGAAAACAAAAAGAAATGGAGACAGAGAGAGACAGAGAGAGAGAGACAGAGAGAGAGACAGAGAGAGAGAGAGAGAGAGAGAGAGAGAGAGAGAGAGAGAGAGAGACTGGAAATACTGTTGTATGGAGGGCTAGCTTTATCAAGCAAGTCTTTCCATCTTTCCATGAGGCCCTCATATGTGGAGAATGACATACCTCATTCTCAAACCTAGGAACATACTTGGCAGAGCCAATAAAAGCCTGGGGCCTAGGACTTGAGAGCTTTTCCTAAGGCCACAATGTATTGACAATCACACACAGCTCCTTTTCTAAAGCCAGGAATATACTTGGGAGAGCTGGTAATGGTCTGGGGCAGGGCCTTCATGACATTTTATATCCGAAAACCCAATTCTTTCTGCCATATGGGGCTGTGGTTATCAGGAGGATACACTAAAAATACCGAGAGTTGCTTTATTTTGATGGTCTGAGAGCTTTCTACCAATGAATCATATTGCATGAAAAAGCAAAAATGGCATTAAGAAACAGACTGACTTGTTTTGTATGAATTTAAAGATTGATAATAAATTATAGTTGAATCCAAATGTAATAGTCTTTGTAATTGTTAGAATTCGAGCGCAGTTTGGACAGACAACACCAAAGCCGATCCGATCCAGTTCCAAGGGAAGGGATTTATTTGGAGAAGGGAGTGGGAGAGAGGAACTGGAAGATGGTGAGTGAAGAGAAGAGGAAGAGAGAGAAGTAGAGAGGAGTAGAGGCCGGCCATGACCACGTGGAGAGAGGGGGAAGAGGAGGGGGGAAGGGGAGACAACCTGCAGGTGCTGGGTTGAGAAGCCAAGAGAGAGAGGAGGGGCCAAGCAGCCCCTTTTATAGTGGGCAGGGTTACCCACTGTTAGATTACTAACAGTAATAGTCATAATTATTTATTTATTTATTTATTTATTTATTTATTTTTGGATCAAAAGCCACACTGAGATGGTGACACTTTGATTCTTGTTTTGGAGAATGTGTTTAGACATTTAGCATTTTTACATATCAGTTTGTATATGTTTAACATAACATAAAATTAATGTAGACATGCTGTATGATATTACATATGCAGTTTAATTTATTTTTATACTTGTTTAAACATTAGTTTTCCTTAAAGAGAAGCAAAACTAATCTTTTGGAATTAAACAAGCAGGAAACTCTGTAATTCCGCAATCCAAAATCATGAGAACTCATACAAGAAAATGACCTGGGCTTGTTTCCTGCATGATACAGATTTCACATTGCTGAGAGCAAACTTGATTTAACAGATGTAGACAGGGCCCAAGAATGAGCTTATTATAAACTCCTGGGTGATCCTCACTTTCTAAACAGACAGAATGAGAACTGGATCTTTCAAAGTCATTCCTTCCTGGTCTTCCCTATTTTGTGTCTCTATCTTCATTATTGCTTCCCTCCTTTGCATGTACAATTAGGAAAATTGAATTAATGTTTTTAAATTGGACTAAATTCTTCTCTCACACAATGTATTCTGACTACTGTTTTTGCTCCAGGTAATCCTCATAAGTCTAGCCTACATTCCATCTTCCCCAGATCCACTCTCCCTGCTCCATTTCCTCTTCAGAAAAGAACATACCTCCAAGAGAAGACAGCCAAATAAGACCAAAGACACAAAAGGCAATAGACCTCATACTGAGTATAGACAGGGCTACTCAATTGGAGGAAAAGAAGCTGAAAGGGTTTATGGCTCCATGGGGAGAGCAACAATACCAACCAACCAGTTCTATCATGGTCTAAACCACAAACCTGAGAGCAAACAGGAAGGGACCCATGGTCCCAGCTGTATGTGTAGGAGAGGATGACATTGTCAGGCATAGGTGAGTAAGGAAGTCCTTGGTCCAGTGAAGGCTGGATGTCCGGTAAATCATGGGTGTGGAGGTGGAAGGGGGAGGGTAGCTGGAGGCATATTCTCATAGAAGCAGGAGGAGTGGGGGTGCTATGGGGGTTCCTGCAGTGGGCAGAATGGGTATGGGGGATTACTTCTGAATTCTTAATAAAATATCAAATAAAAAATTAAAAATAAAGAAAAGCAGGAGTGTAAAATATCATTCCTTTATTTAAATTGCCACATTCCACTTCCTGGTCCCCATATGCTTGATCAAACACATGAATGTATGGTGACCATATTTTAAAGTAGCATAATGCAAAATACATGAGGTTCAAATTAAAAAGTCCAAAAATGTTAAAAGTCCAATGTTCAAAGTCTCTTCAGAGATTCATCTAATCATGTAACTGTAATCCCCTGTATTTTAAAAACAAATAGCACATAACATAGGTTCAAATTCTCGGGAAATATACTTCATCATTCCTAAATGCCCTTGTGAGGAAATACTGCACCAAAAGATGACCAAAAGCCAGCAGGGCAATCTCCAAAATCTGCATCTCCTTGTCTGGTGTCAAAGCGTTCTTCAGATCTCTGACTCCTTTCTGCTTTCTTCGCTCACTACAGAACAATTCTTTCTCTTTGGCTGGTTTTACTCCCTGAA
>NW_021620532.1:0-5324 GCF_004785775.1 Grammomys surdaster | reverse complement strand
TTTTCTGCTAGAATCTAGCAACTTACTTGGACATTCCATATGAAACATTGAAAGATCCTTGGCAGGGTGTTACAAGTGTTTCTGCTGTAAACCAAACACACTTCCTAACTGAAATGTCACATGTAACATGATTTAGTGTTTTCAGCTCTCTTGTACTTGCCTTTAGCACTGCAAGTATCAATTTGCTGAATTGCACCTATCTTTACATTAGGGTTGTGCAATACATTCCAATGGGCATTTCTACTGGAATTTAGGGACGTACTTGGACATTCCATATGAAACAATGAAAGATTCAAGGCCGGGTGGTCCAAGTGTTTCTGCTGTAACCCAAACACACTTTCTAAGTGAAATGTCACATGTAACATGATTTAGGTGTTTTGAGCACTGGTGTACATCCCTTTAGCTCTGCTAGTAAGAATGTGCAGAATTGTGAGTATCTTTACATTAGGGTTCTTCAATAGGTTCTAATGTGCTTTTCCGCTGGAATCTAGCAACTTATTTGGACATTCCATATGAAACAATGAAAGTTACATGGCTGGGTGGTACAAGTTTTTCTGCTGTAAACCAAACACACTTCCTAACTGAAATGTCACATGTAACATGATTTAGGTGTTTTCAGCTCTGTTGTACATCACTTTAGCTCTGAAAGTAAGAATGTGCTGAATTGCGCCTATCTTTATATTAGGGTTGTTCAATACCTTATATACTGCTTTTCTGCTGGAATCTAGCAACTTACTTGGACATTCCATATGAAACATTGAAAGATCCTTGGCAGGGTGTTACAAGTGTTTCTGCTGTAAACCAAACACACTTCCTAACTGAAATGTCACATGTAACATGACTTAGGTGTTTTGAGCACTGTTGTACTTGCCTTTAGCTCTGCAAGTAAGGTTGTTCAATATGTTCTAATGTTCTTTTCTGCTGGAAACTAGCAACTTACATATACATTCTATATGAAACAATGAATGTTACATGGTCGGTTGGTACAAGTGTTACTGCTGTAAACCAAACACACTTCCTAACTGAAATGTCACATTAAACATGATTTAATCTTTTTAGCTCTATTGTACTTACCTTTACCTCTGCTAATAAAAATGTGCAGAATTGTGAGTATCTTTACATTAGGGTTGTTCAATACGTTCTAATGTGCTTTTCTTCTGGAATCTAGCAGATTACTTGGACACTCCATATGAAACAAAGAATGATTCATGACCAAGTGTTTCTGGCGTAAACCAAACACACTTCCTTACTGAAATTTCGTATCTAACATGATTTAATCTTTTTACCGCTATTGTAATTGCCTTTAGCTCTTCTAGTAAGAATGTTCAGAATTGTGAGTATCTTTACATTAGGGTGGTTCAATACCTTCTAATGTGCTTTTCCGCTGGAATCTAGCAACTTACTTGGACATTCCATTTGAAAACATGAAGTTACATGGCAGGGTGTTACAAGTGTTTCTGCTGTAAACCAAACACTTTTCCTAACTGAAATGTCACATGTAACATGATTTAGGTGTTTTCAGCTCTGTTGTACATCCCTTTATCTCTGCAAGTAAGAATGTGCTGAATTGGGCCTATCTTTATATTAGGGTTGTTCAATACGTTATATACTGCTTTTCTGATGGAATCTAGCAACTTACTTGGACATTCCATATGAAACATTGAAAGATACTTGGAAGGGTGTTACAAGTGTTTCTGCTGTAAACCAAACACACTTCCTAACTGAAATGTCACATGTAACATGATTTAGGTGTTTTGAGCACTGTTGTACTTGCCTTTAGCTCTGCAAGTAAGGTTGTTCAATATGTTCTAATGTACTTTTCTGCTGGAAACTAGCAACTTACATAGACATTCCATATGAAACAATGAATGTTACATGGTCGGTTGGTACAAGTGTTACTGCTGTAAACCAAACACACTTCCTAACTGAAATGTCACATGTAACATGACTTAGGTGTTTTCAGCTCTGTTGTACTTGCCTTTAGCTCTGCAAGTAAGAATGTGCTGAATTGCAACTATATTTACATTAGGGTTGTGCAATACATTCTAATGGGCCTTTCTACTGGAATTTAGAGACTTACTTGGACATTCCATATGAAAGAATGAAAGATTCAAGGCCGGGTGGTACAAGTGGTTCTGCTGTAAACCAAACACACTTTGTAACTGAAATGTCACATGTAACATGATTTAGGTGTTTTGAGCACTTTTGTACTTGCCTTTAGCTCTGCAAGTAAGAATGTGCTGAATTGCTCCTATCTTTATATTAAGGTTGTTAAATATGTTCTAATGTACTTTTCTGCTGGAAACTAGCAACTTACATAGACATTCCATATGAAACAATGAATGTTACATGGCCGGTTGGTACAAGTGTTACTGCTGTAAACCAAACACACTTCCTAATTGAAATGTCACATTAAACATGATTTAATCTTTTTAGCTCCATTGTACTTACCTTTAGCTCTGCTAATAAGAATGTGCAAAATTTTGAGTATCTTTACATTAGGGTTGTTCAATACATTCTAATGTGCTTTTCTTCTGGAATCTAGCAGATTACTTCGACATTCCATATGAAACAAAGAAAGCTTCATGACCAAGTGCTTCTGCTGTAAACCAAACACACTTCCTAACTGAAATGTCACATGTAACATGACTTAGGTGTTTTCAGCTCTGTTGAACTTGCCTTTAGCTCTGCAAGTAAGAATGTGCTGAATTGCACCTATATTTACATTAGGGTTGTGCAATACAGTGTAATGGGCCTTTCTACTGGAATTTAGCGACTTACTTGGACATTCCATAGGAAACAATGAAAGATTCAAGGCCGGGTGGTACAAGTGGTTCTGCTGTAAACCAAACACACTTTGTAACTGAAATGTCACATGTCACATAATTTAGGTGTTTTGAGCACTGTTGTACTTGCCTTTAGCTCTGCAAGTAAGGTTGTTCAATATGTTCTAATGTACTTTTCTGCTGGAAACTAGCAACTTACATAGACATTCCATATGAAACAATGAAAGTTACATGGCCGGGTGGTACAAGTGTTACTGCTGTAAACTAAACACACTTCCTAACTGAAATGTCACATGAAACATGATTTAATCTTTTTCGCTCTATTTACTTACCTTTACCTCTGCGAATTAGAATGTGCAGAATTGTGAGTATCTTTACATTAGGGTTGTTCAATACGTTCTAATGTGATTTTCCGCTGGAATCTAGCAACTTACTTGGACATTCCATTTGAAAATATGAAGTTACATGGCAGGGTGTTACAAGTGTTTCTGCTGTAAACCAAACACACTTCCTAACTGAAATGTCACATGTAACATGATTTAGTGTTTTCAGCTCTGTTGTCCATCCCTTTAGCTCTCCAAGTAAGAATCTGCTGAATTGCGCCTATCTTTATATTAGGGTTGTTCAATACGTTATATACTGCTTTTCGGCTGGAATCTAGCAACTTACTTCGACATTCCATATGAAACATTGAAAGATACTTGGCAGGGTGTTACAAGTGTTTCTGCTGTAAACTAAACACACTTCCTAACTGAAATGTCACATGTAACATGATTTAGTGTTTTCAGCTCTCTTGTACTTGCCTTTAGCACTGCAAGTAAGAATGTGCTGAATTGCACCTATCTTTACATTAGGGTTGTGCAATACATTCAAATGGGCCTTTCTACTGGAATTTAGCGACGTACTTGGACATTCCATATGAAACAATGAAAGATTCAAGGCCGAGTGGTCCAAGTGTTTGTGCTGTAACCCAAACACACTTTCTAAGTGAAATGTCACATGTAACATTATTTAGGTGTTTTGAGCACTGTTGTACTTGCCTTTAGCTCTGCAAGTAAAAATGTGCTGAATTCCACCTATCTTTACATTAGGGTTCTTCAATACGTTCTAATGTGCTTTTCTGCTGGAATCTAGCAAATTATTTGGACATTCCATATGAAACAATGAAAGTTACATGCCTGGGTGGTACAATTTTTTCTGCTGTAAACCAAACACACTTCCTAACTGAAATGTCACATGTAACATGACTTAGGTGTTTTCAGCTCTGTTGTACTTGCCTTTAGCTCTGCAAGTAAGAATGTGCTGAATTGCAACTATATTTACATTAGGGTTGTGCAATACATTCTAATGGGCCTTTCTACTAGAATTTAGCGACTTACTTGGACATTCCATATGAAACAATGAAAGATTCAAGGCCGGGTGGTACAAGTGGTTCTGCTGTAAACCAAACACACTTTGTAACTGAAATGTCACATGCAACATGATTTAGGTGTTTTGAGCACTGCTGTACTTGCCTTTAGCTCTGCAAGTAAGGTTGTTCAATATGTTCTAATGTACTTTTCTCCTGGAAACTAGCAACTTACATAGACATTCCATATGAAACAATGAAAGTTACATGGCCGGGTGGTACAAGTGTTACTGCTGTAAACCAAACAAACTTCCTAACTGAAATGTAACATGAAACATGATTTAATCTTTTTAGCATTATTGTACTTACCTTTAGCTCTGCTAATAAGAATGTGCAGAATTGTGAGTATCTTTATATTAGGGTTGTTCAATACGTTCTAATGTGCTTTTCTTCTGGAATCTAGCAGATTACTTGGACATTCCATATGAAACAAAGAAAGATTCATGACCAAGTGTTTCTGCTGTAAACCAAACACACTTCCTTACTGAAATTTCACATCTAACATGATTTAATCTTTTTACCGCTATTGTACTTGCCTTTAGCTCTGCTAGGAAGAATGTGCAGAATTGTGAGTATCTTTACATTAGGGTTGTTCAATACGTTCTAATGTGCTTTTCCGCTGGAATCTAGCAACTTACTTGGACATTCCATTTGAAAACATGAAGTTACATGGCAGGGTGTTACAAGTGTTTCTGCTGTAAACCAAACACTCTTCCTAACTAAAATGTCACATGTAACATGATTTAATCTTTTTAGCTCTATTGTACTTACCTTTAGCTCTGCTAATAAGAATGTGCAGTATTGTGAGTATCTTTACATTAGGTTTGTTCAATACGTTCTAATGTGCTTTTCTTCTGGAATCTAGCAACTTACTTGGACATTCCATTTGAAAAAATGAAGTTACATGGCAGGGTGTTACAAGAGTTTCTGCTGTAAGCCAAACACACTTCCTAACTGAAATGTCACATGTAACATGATTTAGGTGTTTTCAGCTATGTTGTACATCCCTTTAGCTCTGCAAGTAAGAATGTGCTGAATTGCGCCTATCTTTATATTAGGGTTGTTCAGTACGTTATATACTGCTTTTCTGCTAGAATCTAGCAACTTACTTGGACATTCCATATGAAACA
>NW_021620531.1:23331-40812 GCF_004785775.1 Grammomys surdaster | reverse complement strand
TGGGAAAGGTCTCTGCAGAAGTGTGGCTCCTAGTGGATGCAGGCTGGGGAGATGGCTCAGATGGTAAGAACCCCAGTTCCATCCCTAGAACCCACAAAGAAAGTGGGCACAGTGGCAAGTACTTATGCCCCCCAGTGCTGGAGAGGCAGAGATAAGATCGTTTCTGGGCTTGCAGGACAGCCAGCCTAGCCTATGTGGCTAGTTCCAGGTCAGTGAGAAATTGTGTCTTAAAATCCATGGTGGGTCACACCTGGGAAATGAGACTTGGGAAACGGGCCTCTGCATGGATACACACCACGAGCATGTACACAGTGCATATACAAACCCTGGAGACCAGGGATTGAGGGGAAGCTGCCACTCTCCTCAAGAAGTCAGTGAGATCATATGACTCCTCTACCCCAATCATAAAACTCCAAGTTCCATCAGCCTGCTGAAAGTTGGTACTAGGGGTCTGTTCTTTGAATGATGCTTCATCTCCTGGACCACTCATTCCAGCTCATTCACATCACCTAGACTGACCTTCAAATACATCTAGCACCTTCCACCTTTTTGTGCTTCAAGCTTGCTTTGAGTCTCTGCTCAAACTAAAGCCTCACAGAGTGGACTTCCCAACCATCTTGTCACCTGCAGGAGGCACCTCCCTTGTTCTCTGGCCCTCTCATTTGCTCTCTTCTGTCTTGTGGTACTTATTCGCAGCAGGGTAACTACTCAGCAGGGCTGTGATTCCCACCTAGCTTCTAGGTTTGGCCTTGAGATGAGCCTAGGCCCAGAGACCCTTGGTTCCTTAGTCACAATTACTAATGGTGCAATGAAACACCATGACCAGAGCAAGTTGGGGAGGAAAGGGTTTATTTGGCCTACACTTCCACACCACTGTTGATCATCAAAGGGAGTCAGGACAGGAAGTCAAACAGTGCTGGGAACCTGGAGGCAGGAGCTGATGCAGAGGTCACGGAGGGATGCTGTTTACCAGCTTGCTCAGTCAGCTTTCTTAATAGAACCCAGGGCCACCAGCCCAGGGATGTCCCCACCCAAAGTGGGCTGGGCCCTCCCCCATTAATCACTAATTAAGAAAATGATCCACAGCTGATCTTAGGGAGACATTCTTCTCAATGGAGCTTCCTTCCTTTCAGATGATGCTAGCTTATATCAAGTTGACATAAAACTAGCCAGGTCACATGGTGTATGTTTTGTTCATGCCCTCTGAGGGTTTCAAACTCTATGAAAAGCACATGCCCCTGGTGAACTGCTGATCTCTGTTTTCTCTAGAACAAAAACTGAATAGAACATAATCTCTAGAGTTTATGTTGCAGTCTAAATTTGTTGCACTCTGCCTGATTACCACACGTGTGAGATGAAACTTGCATTGTAGGCTGATGGGGTTGGGTGATTTATTAAATAGTATTATTTTGACAATAGTTGATAAACTTTTTGGGGGGAGTCAGGATGCTAGAAATGAAACCCAGGGCATCGGGTATACAAAGCATGTGCACTGTCACTGAACTACACCCCAAGCATCTCTACTGTATTTTGTGTGTTTGTGTGTGTGTGTGTATTCATGTACATATATGTGCACCTGTATGCAGAGTTAAGAAGACAACCTCCTGGGTTTGTTGTTTTTATTTTTGTTTTTTGTTTGTTTGCTTGCTTGCTTTTGAAGATAGGGTTTCTCATTGTCTTGGAACACATTCAAACAGGATACAGAGGGTGACCAGAGAGTCCATCTATCTGTCTCCACTTCTGAGTTCTAGGATTACAAGTGAGGTGCCACCACACTCAGCCATTTTGCCAGAGTTTTATGGATTGAACTCAGATCTTCATGCACCCACAATAATGACTTTACCAACTAAGCTATTGCCCCAGCACCCTTCTCCCTTTTAAAGACAGGCTGTGTTGTGTCTTAGGCTGTCCCGGAATGCCCCAAGTAGCTGAGGATGACCTTCAAAGTGCTAGGATTCATGGTATGCCCCTTAACTCTCAGTAAGCCCCTTGCCTCACTCTCCCAAGTTCTGGGATTACAAGTATACACCACCACACAAGGTTCATTTCTTCACCCTCTATTACCTATTTGTTTGTACTGATTGACAGCCTATTGCAAGAATGCAAGCAGGGATCTTGCCTTATTTCCCAAAGGACATGCAGTTTTTAAAGTAGAGCCGCCTGCCTACTAAGGATGCTAAACCATTCTGCTATACAAGTTTCAATTAGCTGGAAAAATTAAATGTAGAGTAAGTAACTTCAAAGCAATTATAAAATAAAAAACAATTGTCTTAAATAGGTATTCTAGGCATCACACAGTCAATTGGCCAGATAAGTGTGACTAACACAAAGCTGTTTCCTACCACCCCTGAGTCAGCTGCTGTCTGCCCTCACCTGGGCCCCTGCATGAGAACGGAAGTGCTGTTTTTGTGACATGGGTTCACCTAGCTGTGTTACTGTCCCCAGAGGAAAGAAGAGGGAGAGAAGCTGAAAAGCAACACAAAGGGAGGAAATGCGCCAGGCCCTCCCTAAAGCAGCTGCACCAGGGACACCTTCTCTAGAAGGGAAGGAAGCTCCAGAAAGCTCCAAAGCAGACCGGAAATATAGAGAAGCCAGGCAATCAAGTGAAGGCAGGAGGAGGGCTGGAATGCGACTCAGCAGGCAGAGCACTGCTCTAGCATGAAAAAAAAAATCAGGGGTTCAATTCCCAGCACCAGTATAAACTAGATGTGCAATTAAGGGGTGGAGGCAGGATGATCAAGAGTTCCAGGTCATCCTGAGCTGTCAAGTAAAACCCTGATTCAATCAACAAAAAAACCCAGGGTTCAGAACAGATGAACTTTGACCTGGAAAGGTTCCTCTGGGCTGAGCAAAGAGGCAGGCTGCAAATGTCTAGCTTGAGCACATACATACTCAGGTGAAGAAGTATAACTTCTAAATGTGTGTGCATGAGTGTGTGTGTGTGTGTGTGTGTGTGTGTGTGTGTGTGTGTGTGTTTGCATGTTAGGGAAGGAGGATATGCACATAGCCCACAGGAGGAGGTAAGAGGACAACTTTGGGAACTGGTTCTCCTTCCAGGCTTGCAGCACAAGTGCTTTAACCACTGAACTCTCTTCCTGGCCCAGGAAAGGAAATGCATCTTTTACTTATAAACAGCAGAATTACATATATGAAAGTTCACATAAGCAGAGATGGAAAAGATACACCCAGAAGGGTGTTTATTGTCCAGGAATGGTGATGCCCACATTGTGTGTGTGCATGCACATATGTAGGTGTTAAGACCAGCCAGAAGTCAACATCAGGTATCTTCCTCCATCAATGTCCACCCATCTCACTGAGCCTCGAACTCATTAGTTTGGTCAGGCTGTCCAGAGAGCTCCAGGAATCTTTCTCCTCCATGTCCCTAGCTTTGGGACTGCATGTATGTATGCATTACTGTTCCGTGCCCATCTTCTTACATGGGTGTCAGGGATCTGAACGTAGGTCACTGTGCTTGCCTGGCAGGTACTTTGCCTACAGAGCTCTTCACTTGCTCATCTAGACTCAAGGAGTGGCCACAGTGAGACCCTGGAGCCTCCCTCCTCCTTCCAGAAAGGAGTGTTTCAATTCAGAGGAAATAGCTCCACTAACAATGACCACAGACACCCATCCTTGATATTCTCGTTCTTGTCACAGCTTCTTCAGGTCCTCATGGCATCGAGAGTTTCTAAACCCTGCCCCCAGCTCTGTTCTTGAAAAAGCCTCTCAGTGCAGGTTTCTCATGTGGAGCAATGAATAAAAGAAGCCACAAGCCAGTGAAGGTGTGAGCCCTCCATCTGAGTGGGCTACAGAAAGGTCACCTTTAGAACTGCTGCTGCCAACAGAAGCATCTTGTATCTGCACCTTCCTGTATCTTTCAACATTTTCCAGAATTTTCTTTCACTTGTTCAGTGAGACTTATATAGATAGCCTTAACTTGGAAATATGTTATAAAAATTCTCAAAACATAAATTTCAGCCACATATGGTGACATGGCTGCAATCCCAGGACTCAGAAGGCCAACCAGGAAAATGTACATGTTTAAGGCCTATTTGGGTTACAAAGTGAGATTCTGTCTTAAAAAACAAAACCAAGGGACTGGTGAGATGGCTCAGTACATTGTGACACCTGCCACCATACCCAATGAGCCAACCCTGTCACTGGGACCTACATGGTGGAAACAGAGCGTCAACTCCCACAAGTTGTCTTCTGACCTCCACATGACTCCCATGGCACTCGTGGTGTATGCTGATACACATACACTTGTACGCATTCACAAAAGCACAAAAAAATACACTTTTAATTTAAAAAAAATGAAAATGGTCTGGGTGGTGGTGGCACATGCCTTTAATCCCAGCACTTGGAAGGCAGAGGCAGGCAGCTCTGTGAGCTTGAGGCTAGCCTGGTCTATAGAGCTGGTTCCAGGACAGCCAGACTACACAAAGAGAAACCCTGTATCAAAACACCTAATTTATTAATTAATTTACTAATTAATTAAAATGAAGACGGGGCTGGGGCTGAAGCTTCATTAGTAGAGTGCCTCCTTCCGTGTGGGAAAGCCCTGGGTTCCAGCCCCAGCTCTGGATGAAATGGGTGTGGTAGCACAGGCCTATAATCCCAACACTAGGGAGGTAAAGGCCAGAAGATCCTAAATTCACTCATTCTTAGCTGTAGAGAGACTTCAAGGCCAACTTAAGCTACAAGATCCAGACTAAAGATAAGTATAAATAATTTAAAAGCCATATGGACCGCTGTCCATAGTGTTACAAGTTAGCGTGACTATCCAGACAACTTTTCTGCTCAGCAGGTGATATTCTCCCCACCCCTGCAATTCTAGGGACTGAGCCCTGCTGCTAAGCAAGTGACAGTGGGATGGATACATCCCTAGGTCCTCAACAGGTGTTAGTGGTCCATACTGATAATCTCAGAGCTCAGAAACAGGCAGGATGGCGCTATATTAAGGAAAATAGAACCAACAACCACAATAACATTATAGCCAATGTTATCATGACTGTCTGTAAAAACTTAAGTATGTTATTTCAACAACTATGTATGTGATGACCTAAAGAAAGACATCTGTGGGTGAGTCTGGTGGTGGGGAGGTATGTGCTAGCCAGATACATCAAAACCATGTCCAGAAATCTGCAAAGGGCAAATGGAATCACTGAGAAGAAACCCATCATAGGAATTCAATTTTATCAGCAAGCTAGGACTAAAATTGTTCTTCAAGTCACAAAGAGAGCACAGCCAGTCACTGAAGCTTCAGAGACATGGCCACACACCAGCCAGAGGGGACCAGCTGTAACCTGATGCAAGCACCCATGCCTCCCTGTGTTTAACATTCCTTCTGCACTGTCCCATGTCTGACTTTGGGCCACAGGATCTGTGCACCTGCTGACAGATATCAGCTGTCAGAAGGAGATTCCATCTTCCCTGCAGGACTCTCAGATAAACCTGGAACTCGTGTCTGGGGTCCAGCCTGCATGGGGGTTGTCATCTTAACAGCCCCTTCAGTTTCCCTCATTGCAAAGCTTGCAGAAGAGCTGGGTCACACATGCCTTTGATAAAATGAATCCCCCCCTCTCTCTTCCTCTCTCCCATCTCTCACACACATATACAGAGTAAATACATATCACCCAAATGTTCCCGTATTCTCCTCCCAAGTGCCATCTCTGGCAGATTAATGGGGGCAGCTGCTAAGGTCAAGGGTCTTGATGCATGAGCAACTCCCCACAGAAGCTCATGGTTCTGTGCCTGTGTGAATCACAGAGGGGGGCTAATAAAATGGACTAAACTCGTTTGTTATTCATTCTTGAAGATGATTTGAGGCTTCAATTACTCATTTATAGGATTCCAAGAGTGCATAATGCCAATAGAGCACTGGGGCTGGGGTCAGTGGCAAGTCGGCTAATCTCATTCACCACTTTTGGTGTCTGAATGCTTCTGCGTTGACTAAATGCCCAGTATTTACTCCATGATCTCTCCACCACTGAGTATTAGCTGTGCATACGCCTTATTGAATCTAAGATCCTATATGGCTTCAGGAAGAAAATCCAGATTCTAGACTAAAGTGTCATACACAGATGGCCTTCCCCTCCTTCAGTGGGCCCCCAACTATTGAGGAAAGGGAGGGGCATAAACCCAGAGTTAGGGGCTGCCAAAGCCAGTGAGGTTAGGGAAAGAATAGAGGACAAACGGCCGCTCGACTCCCAGTTTCCAAACTTCTCAAAGCCTCGGAAGTCAGCAATCTGTGGAGCTGAATGTTAACCTCTGAGTGTTGTACGGCGAGGGCCCACTCTTCCTATTCTTCAGCATCATGTCCTTAGGACTCCACTGTCCCCAGGCATGCTCCAGGCCTTCTCCCCATCTCTGCCGTCCTCCTTCTGCTGAGCCATCAAAACTTGAGGCACAGTTGATATACACTTCTAGTGAGCGTGGCCATGGCTAGTGGTTAGACTCTAGCCTCTCTAGGGGAATTTAGCACTAAAAGATACTTAGGCTATGAACTCCATCTACCACCAGAGATTAACTTTACAGACAAATAAATATCAGACAAGTGTGTAGACACTTGAGCAAGGATATTTTGTATAAAATTGCAACTTACAAAGTAGACAAAAATAGAACGTTGAATTGCTTACAGTTCAGCAGATTACAATTCAAGTTACTCATAGAAATAAGACATGGGTGCATATCATAAGACTATCAACATTTGTGGGGTGGGATCTTTGTGTGCAGACAAGGAAAGTAATCTACTGGTAAGAAGAGAGAATGGGCAGAGTATTTATCACACCTAACTCTGTAAAAACAAAGTAAAATTTCCCATAAGAATAAAAAACTTCTAGGAGGCTAAATACCGGCATCATTTAGTTTGTCCATAATTGTTGCGTATCACTAACATTCGCCATCAAGCTCAATGACTTCAGATCCATCCTCACAAGGAAAAAGGAACAGACTAACTCCTAAACATTGTCCTCTGGCCATCACACAAATGCTATGGCACATGTGTGCACACAAAGTACATGTGCACACTCAGACACACACATTCACACTTGCAATAAATAAATAAATGTTAAAAATGCTTATAAAAAGTAGATAGCATGGCAGCAGTACACAGCTTAGTTGGTAGAGTGCCTGCCTAGCATTCAAGAAGCCTTAACTTTGGTCTCCAGCTCTGCACAAAGTCAGGTATGTTGGGACACGCCTGCAATCCCAGCACCCATGAGTGAAGACCAGAGATTTGAGCTATTCACCTCCTTGGCTACATAATGAGTTTGAAACTATCCTGGGCTACATGAGACCCTGTTTCAGGAAAGAGAATACATGCATGAGAGAGAACAGTTTTCATAAGCTTTGTTGGCCCTCACCAGCCATGGCCAGGCTCTCTTTGGGACAAACTTAACAGTCATTTTGCAGGAATAGAAGCCAGGCTTTTATTTTGTGTCACTGTCCTTCTTCATGTGCAACTGAAAGCACCTGAACATCTTTCTTAAACTGAGGATTGTGATGTTGGGACTCTAGGTTGTGACAGAAACTGCCCCCTGAAGGATCTCCATTTAGCTGAGCTCAGAGGGAGTTAGAACAGGGTTTGGGAGGTAGCTCAGGTCAGTAAATGCTTGTTGCCCAAGCAGGAGTGCCTGAGTTCCTGGCACCCACACAGAAAGCTCATCATGGTGACATACACACCTATCCCAGAGCTGGGGAGACAGAGGCAGGAGAATCCCTGGAGCTTGCTGGGCAGTTAGTCTAGCCAATGGTGAGCTGCAGGTTCAGGGACAGACCCTGTCTCAAAAGTGGAGAGCAATGGAGGAAGACAGCTGACTCTGACCTTTAGCCTTCCTGTACACACACACACACACACACACACACACACACACACTACATGTGAATGAAGTTTGGGGACACTGTACTGGGTGAAGTCAGTCTCTTCAGAACAGGAATTTCATGAGTCCTCTTATGCAAAATAGACATGTATTACTTTCTCATTGCTGGGATCAACTCCTGACAGCAGCAACATAAGGCTCTGTCTTGGTCGGGTCCTACTGCAGTGATGAGGCACCATGACCAAACCAGCCCAGGGAGGAAACGGTTTATCTGGCTCACACTTCCACATTGTAGTCCATCACTGAAGGAAGTCAGGACAGAAGCTCCAGCACAACTGGAACCTGGAAGCCGTGGAGAAGTGTTGATTGCTGGTTTATTCCCCATGGCTTGCTCAACCTGCTTTCTTATAGAACCCAGGACCACCAGTTCAGGGATAGCATGGGCTATCCCCCATCAATCATTAGTTAAGCAAGCGCTTTACAGTCAGATCTTATGGAGGCATTTTCTCAATTGAAGTTCCTTCCTTTCAGATAACTCTAGTTTGTGTCAAGTTGACATATAACTAGCCAGCACAAATAGGAAGAACTTACTTTGGCTCACGGTTTGAAGGTATAGTTCATTGTGTTGTGGGTATAGTGGCAAGAGCTTGAGGCAGCTAGTGGCATTGTATCCACAGTCAGGGACCAGAGAGAGATGAATTTGCTTTCTCTTTTTTATTCAGCCCAGAACCCCAGCCCATTAGATGGTGCTGTGCACACTCAGGGTTGGTCCTTCCACCTCAAGGAAACTTCTAGAAACACTCCCCGACATGGACAAGAGGTGTCTCCTGGGTTACCAGAAATCCTGTCGTGTCCACAGAAAGGTCACCATCACAGTGAGGTTCTTAGAGTAGTGAGATCCATGAACACAGAGAGCAGGCTGGTAGTTGCTAGGGGCTGGGAAGAGTTGGTGCTTATGTGGAAGGTGTCAGCAGAGAACCATGGAAAGCTCTGCAAGTGGAGTTGGCAGTGACACATGCACTATACTGTGAGTGTACTTAATGCTGACTGTGCGCTAAAAATGAGGCGGATGCTGAGTGTGAACAGCACCACTAACACCTCTCCCAGGTGTGGGAGGGGCACTGCCTCCGGAATGTGTGCTGTGCATTCACCTGGAAGCTTGCTAATGTCGCTTTCTGATTACCAGACAATTGGAGAGACTGTGTGCTATTTAGCACCAAGACACGTGGCACTCTGATATGTCTTGATATGAATACATTTTTAAAAAGCACAACTTTGCTAAAAAGGCTTCATGACAGCATGGACCAGGAATCCTTAAGGAGCTCACCTTTAACCTACGAATCTACTTCTAGAATTTCCCCTATGTCAACTGGCTACCAACAGATGTCACAATGCTAATTGCAATCATGGAAATCTTGACATAATCTCAATGTCTCAAATAGGAAAATAGTTTGGAAAAGGCCAGTTATAAAAAAAAAAAGGTGATTTTTCTCTATGCAAAGTGTTCAGGCCATTCTATATGTTAAGGTTTCAAGTGTGTTGAACAGGACACCAAAACTATGGCAATGAGGCAATGATTGGGACACTGTCAGTGCATGGGCTGGGACACTGTCAGTGCACGGGCTGGAACACCATCTTTTATAAAACAGTAGGTTTTCTTCTCTGTATACATGAAATACTGCCTTTTGCTTTTTGTTTGTTTAATTTTTTTCTGGTCTTGCTTAAACTTGTGGTCCTCCTGGCTCTGCCCCCCAAGTGCTGGGATTACAGATGTGCTTGGAAGGTTATTTGTATGTGTGCATGAGTGTGTGTAAGCCTGAGGTTGTCATGTGTCTCTTCAATGGCTCTCTCCTCCTCCTCCTCCCTTCTCCTCCTCCTTCTGATCATCCTCCTGATCATCATCCTCCTCTTCCTCTTCCTCCTCCTCCTCCTCCTCCTCCTCCTCCACCTCCTCCTCCTCTTCTTCTTCGTCTTGAGACAAGGCTTCTCACTGACAATGAATCTCATCCATTAAGTTAGACTGGATGGCCAATGAGCTTCAGAAATCTGCCTCTCATCACCCCAACCTGGGCTGGGATCACAGCACAGGCCTTCCTGCCTGGCCATTCACATGGAGTCTACGCATATGAACTCGGACCTCTGCTTGTGTAGCAGGCACTTCCACAACTGAGCATCGCTCCAACACACAAATGTGTCTTTTATGATAACTGAAAAATAAGTTTTGGTTTTTAAAAAAATCCAAATTCCCCTGTTTTGCAGAAAGTCCTATCTCTGGGGTCTGTATGTGAGCGACAACTTCTGATGCATCTGTTTTCTCCCTAGTCTACCATGTCACAAGTCCCCATTATGCTCAATGTCATAATCACAGTGGTCCTTACCAGATAGGATCTCCAGAAGGCCTGGATTCTGACTGCTGCTTCTTCTTCTGTCAGTAGCAGGGAGAGAGGGATGGGTGGCCGTGGGCTGAAAAGCAATAAAATGGTCATAGGCCTTTGAGAATCCATCTTCCATCCTGCCAATGCCTTTGACAATGTAACTGTCTTCCTGATTAAGGGCCTCATCCATCCCCATTCTTAGAGGGCAAAAGTGTCGTTTTTGATGGAAAAGTGTATGCTTGAGCTAGCATTTCTTGTTAAGACCTGGGATTTTTAAAAATTGTTATCTCTACCCCCATCTGTCTCTCTCTTTCTCTCTCTCTCCTTTCATTTCCCTCTCTCTGTCTCTGTCTGTCTCTGTGTCTCTCTCTGCCTCTCTCTCTGTCTGTCTCTGTCTGTCTCTGTCTCTGTCTCTCTCTCTCTGTGTCTCTGTATGTGTGTGTCTGTGTGTGTCTGTGTGTGTGTGTGTGTGTCTGTGTCTGTGTGCCTACGTGTCCACAAGTGGAACACAGAGACTGGACATTCAGTGTCTGTCCCTGTTATGGTCCACTGTGTTTTTTTTTAAACAGGATCTTAACTTGAACTTGGAGCTCTTTGCTCTTTGGTTCAGCTGGCTAGGGGGTACTAGGTAATATCATATTTGCCCCTTACACCTAGCTCTGGGGGTACCTGCTATGACACTTGGCTTTTTTACATGGGTTCTAGGGCTCTAAACTTGGGTCCTCACATTTGCACAGCAAACACTAGACCAGCTAAACCATTTCCCTGGCTCCAATCAGTGTGTGTTCTTAAAACAGGGCTAGCCTTTTCTTCCTTTGAAGGACTCAGGTTACATGCTGGTTCAGAAGATGCAGCATACATGCCATCAACACAAGACTACACAGACATGGCACAGAGACAGAACACAACCTTTGTGGGTAACACTGTAGCTTAAGTACAAAATAGGCTCTTTCTGCAACAGTGTGAAGAAGGGAATTTAAGGAGCTCTTTGAGCATCTCTCTACACCGAGTGAAGCAGCATGGTAGCTTACACCCGCAGTCCTATCATGTAAGTGGAGGAAATGGGAAGATCCTAAGTTCAAGTCAGCCTTGGCTACATATCAACTTTGAGGCTACCTGAACCTCTCAAAACAAAAATTGAAAGTAGAGGCAGGGAGTAAACAGCGTTCAGCAGCTGAGCACCAGCCAGCCTAGCATGCACAGGCCTTGGGTTCAAACCCAGGACAAAAAAGAAGAGGAAGGGAAGGAAGGAAGGAAGGGAGGGCGGGAGGGAGGGAGGGAGGGAGGGAGGGGGAAGGGAGATGAAGCAAGAGAGAGACTTGGTACAGTATGTTTGTGTGAATAAATGCTTTTAGATTATTCCAAAGAGAAGAAATCAAAGCCAGGAAGGCAGTGTGGTTGCTAAGACCCTGTCTAGGGCTGCAGTGTTGCAGCCGGCTCTGCCTTTCTGGCTGGCTGTCCTCCAAGGGAGAAATGAGGTAGACATTTCTGTAGAGATAATCGGCCCCTGCAAACATAGCTTTGTGAGAACCTTCCCCTAATGTTCACTTTCTACTTTTAGCCCCATCAGACGGTCTTTTGTTTGCTGCTTCTGGTTTTGCCTCTTCTTGCCTAATAGCTGCTTTTCAGACTGCAATGCTCTGTGCCCTGCTTGCCACATTCGGTGTCTCGCCCACCAGTAATTCCGTCGTCCATATGCTAGAAAGCAGTGGTATCTTACTGCCATCTGACATCCCTGAGGTGGCTGCCCTCACTAGTTACAATCAAGTGGCTTCTAGAGACCTTACCATTTCAAAGAAGACCTTGGTATGGTGGCAATGATCTCAGAGAATGACAGTGTAATGCATCAACACCCATTACTATTTACTAAGCACCTTCTGGCCCCGTCCTAACCAGGCCTGTTCCCAAGTTCCAGACAATCTGGCCTTTCAGCAACTCTGAAAAAGTGCCTCCAAATCTCTAGAGTAACCAGGACAGCTGTATAGGATGCTCTCTTCTCAAGAGTACCCAGCAGAGGAGTTGCAGGGCCTTACATCCCAGCCCTGTGATCTGCTCACTCAGCCCTGTGCCATGGTGTGGAGACACTCTGCCCTAAGATGAGGTCATTTTTCTTTAATTTGCTCCAGTATGCCTGAGGGCTGGTCAAGGCCAGGCACATTTTTTTCCTGCTTCACTCTTAGGCCCCTTCTGAGTTCTACCCAAATGTTCTTTAAAACATCCTTTGATTAGGTTGGGGTCCTTGACCCAATTTGGAAACCAGTCCGTGTGCTTGTCTGATGAAGGTCCAAATCTACACAGCCTAAAGCCGTGGAAGCACACCCTGCTCTCAGTAATTGCACTCGGGACAAGACAGGTATGCAATAGGCACTCAATACCCACGGAGGCAGGCCACTGTGCTCAGATATCCTACAGAAACGATTTAAGGGTGGGAGGGCCAATTTTGGCTCATGGTTCCAGAGGGATTTCAGTTCTTCAGGGTGAAGTCCATGGCCATGTGAGTGTGTGGTAGAGAGCTGTCACATCTAAGCTGTTGAGGAAACAGAAAACTAGAATGAAGCCAGGAGCAAATGTGACTTTCCAAGTCCCTCTCCAGTTCCTTACTCTCACTAGCCAAGCCCGGCTCCTAAAGGTTTCAAAGCCTTCTAAACAGCAGCACATGAGTGGGATCTGATACTCGCATAGGAATCGGTAGGTGTATTCCAGACTGAAACTCCAACACAGCCTGGCTGTGGCTAAGTGCTATGCTGCACATGGCTTCACAAAATGCTCACAACAGAAACAAGGGGCTGCTGTGACCTTGTGTTTCAGGCTGAAGAGGCTGAGAGGCAGGAGGAGGAGGAAGAGGAGGAGGAGGAGGAGGAGGAGGAGGAGGAGGAGGAGGAGGAGGAAGAGGAAAGTATAACAAAGGGAACTCATTCAAGGTCATTGACTACTTCCTACTGAGAATGCAAGCTGTCCAGAAACGAGTGACCAGAGAAGGGAAGAGACAGCAACATGGAAACAGGAGTCTAGCAGATGTTGGATAACAAACAGAAGAGAACATGGCCATTTGCCTAGGAGTGAAAAAAAAATGTAGGGAAGGAAAGCCATAATCACAAAACACACTCCTCCCTTGACCTTACAGTGACAATGTAGCAGATTGTCATCTGTCCCAATCTCCTCAGCAAAGTTCTATGTGAGGACGCTTTAACAAAGCAGACTCTGTGGCCAGCCTCTGAGGGGAGATTTGATGGGGGTCCATCCTTTCAGGGGCAATCTTCCCTGCTGTAGGTATGTTTCTCAGTTCTGATGTAGCCAATGTCAAAGCAACAATATTCCTGTTGGGGAGCAGAGGAAGGAACACCTGCAAAGCTGAGGACACTGAGGCCAGCCCAGCCTAGCCCAGGGAAGGGCCTCCACCAGTAATGAGACCTGGGGCCACTTTGCATCTTAATGACATGTGCAAAAGGCAAAATGAGATGTCTAATAGGCCTGTGAGGCAGTAACATGAGGCCACCTTTAGTGATGTCCCTGGCTTTCATGGCTAAATAATACAGTGCTGTCTCATTGCTTAACAAGAGTAAGTGCGAGAGAGCCAGCATGCATCAGGCTGAATGAAAAGGATCTACTCTGGCAGAGAAGCGCCTGGGAATTATTTGCTTCAGTGGGCCAGCTTGAAGGAACAGATGCCAAGCCAGGTCCTCCCCTGTCCTGGAATCAGTGCAGCTGGCCTTGGGTCAGATAAAAATAAAGGAGCAAGCCTCATCACCGGGACCCTAGGGGCAAAAGAGATGAATATGTCAATCACAGGAGGAGGCTGCTGCAGAGAGGCCCCTCAGGGCTGGGGCTGGCATTCCCAGAGCAGACATTCATTCTATCTACCGCTGAGTGTCTCCAAGACGACTTGCCTTATTAGCAACAGTGATCAGCGTGACTGTCCCCTTTTTCTCTTAACCAGAAGTTAAATGTATTTGCACCCTAAGAATCAATGCTGTAATCTTGAGAGGAGCAGAAACTTGTTTTCCTGATAGTGTATGTGTCTTGTAGATTTAAAAATGTATCCACGTGCTTTCTTATTCCACCCCCTTTTGGCTACAAAGTAAAAGGTTTGTGGGCAGAAAGAAGATACTACACGCTTACGAACTGGGCAGTGAGGACAGGGTCAGAGAGATAGCTCGGTGGTCAGGACTGTTTATTGCACAATCACAAAAACACAGTTCAAGTCCCATCATCACATCAAGCCCATTGTCCCCAGCCAATCTCTGAGAGATCTGGCATTCTCTTCCTGTCCTCATGTGCACAGGTACATGCACCTGTGTGCACACGGGCAGAGACACGCAGACACTCACAGACACACACTAAAAAGATCTAGGAAGGTAGGTAGCTCTTGCCCATTTCTCTACCCAGGTGTAAGAATTTCAGAGTCAGGTAGAAAGAAAGGAAGCTTGCCTGGGATTGAACATTAGATTTTAGATTAAACTTATCCTCTTCTCATTAGGTAAAAGATAAGCTGCTTTCTTGGAACAGAAAAGCAAGAATTATCCAGATAGAGATCTATTTCCAAAGATGGCACGGGCCAAGCTTCCATCAATCATCATAAAGCCTTTTACTGGTCTAGGATTGGATGCCATCCACCTACTGTATCTGGCTAGGGATGTGGCCTGCTACATTAACTGCCTTACTCTCCTACATTCTTTACTGGACACTTACATTCTGGAGCAAGGGGTGCGTGTGTGCGTGCCTGTGTGTGTGTGTGTGTGTGTGTGTGTGTGTGTGTGTGTGTGTAGAAGGCAGAGTAGATGTCAGCTATCTTTCTTAATTGTCCTTAAGTGGACTCCACTCAAAAGATACCTGTAGCCCACTGATTCTACATGGTTGGCTGGCCCGTGAGTCCCTGGAGCTCTGTCCACACGTCCACAGTACTGGGGTCCCAGGCGTGTACAATTATACTTAGCTTTTACTTGGGTACTGGAGATCTGAACTCATGTCCTCATACTTGCACAGCAAACATTTTTTAGATGGAGCCATCTCTCCAGTCCCCTCATAGTCTTGATTAGGAATGACAGACATTGAAAGGAATCCAATAGACTTGTCTGTAACTTTACCTCCAGACATATGGCTGACTACTTCTTCAGAATAGACCTCCTAGAGTCCCTGAAGACCCAGTATTCTGTGACAGGAGGAATTTTGCCAAAGATCCAGGCAGAATGCTAAGTGTGGCCTTCCAGCACATTAAGAAATTCACGTTAGTGGCCTGTGTTCCGCTTTTGCCCCCCTCAGTAATCTCCACCCCAGAAAGTCAACAAGCAGTGATTATCCATCAGCTGAGTCACTGCCCTGGTTAGACACACAGTTGGGCTGCTCAGTCAATCTCATTACTGAAGCTGTGAGCCCAGAAAACAGCCTACTGAACAGTTTCTTAAAGGCCAAGACTGAGAGATTGGATTTTTTTTCATAAAATACACACAATTGTGATGTTATTTAGCTCACTTGTAACTAAGTATAAGGTTTTTCTAATGCGACTTAGGGAAGCTTAACAACTGGCCACCTGTTCAGACTTCCAAGGGTGGGCTCAGGTCAGGGTGTGTGAGAGGGTATCAGGCTCATCCCTTCCAACCCCGTCCAAACCATCAGAAGATTACTGATGTCACTAAGTATTGAGTCTACAGCCTTATGCTTGTTAAAGAGGCTCTCCCACCGAGCTGCACTCCAGCTGGATCTTCTCTTTTGTTTTTAAATGCCTTAGACCTCTTTCTACCTGTCAGTTTCTATTCTTACCCAGAATATCCTTTTTAAAAACACGGATTCAGGACAAAGGATTACAGTGGGCCACTTATATTAGAATAGAGGTAACAAAATATTAGAAAGAAAAGCTGATGATATGTGATACATGTGCTTTTAAATTAGGTGCATGTAGTTAGGACTAATGTGGTTGGTCAGCTACTACGACTTAAAGGAGCCACGAGTGTAAATGGTGCTTCAGCACTATTACATATCTATAATGTGAAAGGAAGCTCGCAGTGGCTGCCACTGTGACCAAGACTACCATAAGTTCTACAGACCTGGCCAGAGCCACTGCCAGACTCATAATTAGACAGAGATTAGAGAAAATCGGTAGCTAACCTCCCCACTTCTCCATTCTAGGTCCCTGAATTATGGACTGTTGAGGCAGGAGCCGAGGCAAGAGAAGAAAGGTAAGTTTATATCCACTAAGAGACTGGAAACTTAGAATTTAAAAGTAAACAGGATGAAGCCCAGGAGAGAAGAAAGGCCATTTAATAAATAAACAGAATGAAGTCTGGGGAGATAGCTCAGTAGGTAAGATACTTGCCAGTCATCCAGGAAGACTTTACTCTGTGACCATGTAAATCTGGTCACAGTGGCACACAACTGTAATTCCAGTGTCCTATGGTGAGATGGGAAAAAAACACCCAGGCCAGCTGGCCTAGAATACATGGTAGCAACCCACCAAGAGATCCTGTCCTCAACTAAGGTGAAAAAGAAGGACCAGTAACTTGGGTTGTCTTCTGACCTCTATATAGGCACCATAACACACATGTACCCACACAAACACACATATATGCACACACCATATACATATGATCACACACAGACACAGACACACACACACACACACACACACACACACACACTTCAAAGCCAGAATGCCGTAAGTCACAGAATTTAACTAAAAAGTACTAAAGGAGTCTTCCCAGATGGAAGAGGGATTCAGTAATACCAGCCTGTCACATGACTTATCCTAGAGACAACAGGAGCATCAGCAGAGCAGAGAAAGAATTCTGTTAGTCAAGCTGCATGGACCAATTGGTTTATTAGCGTTATTTACAGGAGCGTGGTGACTTGAAGGCAGCTACACAACAGAAGGCTCCACCCCAGCCTGGGTGACTCATGAAAAGCTGCACTGATGAAGCAGCCTCACCTCACATGGAACACTGGGGAGGGCATCTCGGAACTTCATGAGCCCTGCTAGTCTCCATCTCCACTAGGGAATGTTAATAGCTCTGCCTCCCAGAGTCCTTCAGTGGTTTTCCATGGAATGTTCTAGCTGCTGATTTAAGTTAGCAATAGTTACAGCAAGCTTGCACAGAGAGGGGCTTGCACACCAAGGCCTCCATGTAGACATCACCTCAACTAACACATGATCCATCCCCAACGTCCCCAGGGGTGAAAACTCGCCTCTGGAGGGGAGGGGAGATGTCCTTAAAGGGGAGTGTGAGACTCTGAGTCAGTCTCTCTCTCTCTCTCTCTCTCTCTCTCTCTCTCTCTCTCTCTCTCTCTCTCTCTCTCTC
>NW_021620531.1:19557-23321 GCF_004785775.1 Grammomys surdaster | reverse complement strand
CTCTCTCTCTCTCTCTCTCTCTCTCTCTCTCTCTCTCTCTCTCTCTCCCCGGCCATAAGAAGGGGGGTTGTTTATATATTTTTTAACTTAATGTCAAAATAAGCTTCACTGTGACATGTTCTTGCATATACCACTATTCCAAGTTTGCTGCGATCCCCTCACTCCCCATCCATCCTTCTTCCCATCACTGGTCCCCCTCCTGCCCCACAGAATCCCTTTTCTACTTTCACAGTATTTTTGGTTCAAATGCAAGTTGCTTCCCATAGGCTCATATGTTTGAGCACCTGGTCCCCAGGTGGTGGCACCATCTGAAAAAGCCATGGATTCTTTAGGAGAATGTGTCTTGCTGAATGAAGTAGATCACTAGGGATGACTTTATAGCCAGGTCCTGCTTTCTGTTGGTTACTCCGCTTCCTGAGTGTGGCTACGATGTGAGCAGCCAGCATCCTGCTCGTGCATGGCTATATCTTCTCCATGTTGTGTCCCAAGTTTTCCCTGAGATAAAATCTTCCATTGAGGACAGTTCCTTAAGACACTGGCTATTCTAAGATGAACAGCCTGCACAAAAGCTCCTTAAGCTCAGGGAGTAAACAACTCAATGGCTTCAAGAAGTCCCTGAAACTGACCAGATATAATAAGACTCTCCCTCCCCAAGCCTATATGAACAGTATGGACTTCTGAGAGATATTCTCAAACCAACTGAGGTACCTAGAAGAGGCTCAGACTCAGCCAAGTTGCCTGGAAGAAATAGAAACCAGTCAAGCTCCCTGGAAGAGGCTCAGACCAACTGAGCACCTTGAACCAGACCCCTCTAACCACTGACCAGCATGTAGGCTATGCAGTGTGCTCTGGGCTTCCAGACTTTGTGAACTGTTACCCACGCTATGGTAGACTTTGGTGATACAATTGTCTTTGAGTTATTTCTGCTCCTGTAACTAACCCCAGTAAAACTCACCAGTCACCCAGTTAGACTTTGGTGATGTCTTTACTTTCTCATCTGTCATCAGTTGCCTGTGGTTGAGTAGATGTTTACTCATGTTGTCATGTGGCCCCAGGAATGAGTGTCACAAAATAGTGTCACAATAATCATTATGGACTGTGTCCCTCTGGATATGAATCAACCCTTTTTGTCAGCTTTTATCATATAAACAAGAAACTAAGGCACATGTTATACGTGTATGTGTGTGGTCTATGTATATTTAAACTCAGATTCCACATATAAGTGATAGTCTGTCTTTGAGATGAGTGGTTTTGCTCAGCTACACACTCCTGCTATGAAACACTGCTTAAGCACAGGCTGAAAGCGACAGGACAAATGGCCATGGACTGGAAGATGTACTGTGAACCAGAGTAAAACTTGTCCCTTTACAAGCCTCTAACATTCATTACAGTCTGGAAAGCTTACCAACACTGTGCCCTTGAGATCTCTACAGCAAAGCCAAGCAGTAGTGGTACTTTCCTTTAATCATAGCACTTGGGAGGCAGGGGCAGGTGGATCTCTGTGAGCTCAAGACCAGCATGGTCTATAGATGGAATTCCAGGATAGCCAGAGCTATACAGAGAAAACTGTCTCGTACAACAACAACAACAACAACAACAACAGAGATCTCTACATTGAATCTCCAGACCCTGGAATATAATTCCTTTCATGGCACAGGGAACTGAAGATACAGAGCTGAAGACCTTGATGAGGGAGATGATCCTGGACTACCCAGAAGGCTCAATGCTACAGCCACTTAGGAGAAGAAGGTAGGTGGAGTACTGGGTAGAAGTAAGAGATGCAAGCAATGGATTGGCCTAGAGAAGCTTGGAAATCAAGACGAGACTTCTGTCCTCAGCCCCTAGAAGGCAGTGAACTGATTTGGCAACTGGATCTTCCAAATTCATAAAAGAAATGTGTATGATTTTAAGTTACTGAGTTAGTAACCCTGAAGCAGCCAGAGGCAATTAATACATCATTCATCTCATGAATGGCAGTGACATGGAGCTCAGACCTGTCTGACATGCTGGCTCGTGCAGACAAGTTCCACAAGCAACAGGAAAAAGGAGAGGAAACGGTGCCATGTATCCTAGAAAAGTGGCCACCTGTACATCAAACCTCTGGTGACAGGAGGCCACTCTGAGGGTTTACACAAATCAATGTGGCCCGAGCTCCCAAAGCAACTTTGCCTCCTGCCTCCCTCAGAAAACAAATGAAACAGCAAGGAGCGAAGATGGCAGACTGTCCCCTGGGACTCTGGCCTCGGTGATGACAGAGACAGAAATATACCTCTGTAAGACAAAATTAATTGAAAGGGTTTTTTTCCTATCAAGAGGACATGGCAGCAAAATGTCTGTCCAACCACCATGTAGTTATGCGCACCAGAAGCAAATGTGTGAGGTTTCCTGGGCCACCTTGAAAGCTCCAGTGTTCCTGGTCCCACTGTCAACTCTGTTGCAGAGACAGTCATGCTGCCAGGACTTGTCCTCAGATGCCACAGAGACAATTCTGTTTTTACCTCAGTTTGTGGTCATAAGATACCTTTCATCATCAAAGTATGGTGGGGTTTCTTCTTTTTTATTTATTTTGTCCAAAGATAGAATTTGGCTGAAAAACACACTTTACCCAAAGCAACCTTTTCTTTTCTAACACAACAGTGGCTTCACTGAAGGCATCAGTTTTAATGATGTCTTTCACAAGCCTTCTCCCCTGAGACATGAGACCAGAGGGCAGCGGACCCTTTTGTTCCTAGCTCAATTTGCTGTTTCTTTTTTCCTAATGACTTTGATTAAATCTCAGGGCAATACTTTTTGGCTGAAGAAAAAAAATCATAATGTTTTCTATTCTGATAATTTTGTTGCCTTTGACTGCCTGGTCGAGCTAGGGCTTTATACTATATGCTTCAAGAGGATGGTGCTGGGTTCTGGTAAGGGTAAGGCCAGCAGAAGATAAAGTATAACACACCCACTGAAAGGCAGGGAGAGGCTCCTTCCTCACACTCATGTCTGCAGAGAACCTCAGCGCTGTTCCCCATTGTCAGTCCTTTTGTTGTAGAGGAACTGGGCATCCCTGCTCTGTGCTGCACAGCTTTCAGCTCCTCCGGGAAGCAGGGGTCACTCCTAACACTGAGGATGAACTTGGCCATGTGACTTGCATTAGCAAGTGGAATGTGAGCAGTAGTGTTTGCCACTGCATGGCTCAGCCATTGCTTTCTTCCTGTGAGGCCAAGGAAGGAGACTGCTCCTTCATCCAAAGTCCTAGAATGAAATGAAATACAGAAAGGAGCCCAAATGACAAGGATCCAGCATGAAAGAGTGAACAGTAAACCTATGGTGTACAACACTGAAATGTGGGGCTATTTGTTACTGTGGCAGAACCTAGAGAAAGCTGACTGCTACAGAGTACTGCTGGGTATGCGGCAATATCATGAAAGAGAACAGTAAGTGCTTTCATCTACAAGTACCAGAAATTGAACTCAAAATGGCTGAAGGAAAAAGGGTGGGAAAGGAGTATTTAACTTCAAAGGAATAGCACTGGCTTTAAACATAGGCAGATAATAAGTAAGTGAGTGAGTGAGTGAGTGAGTGAGTGAGTGAGTGAATGAGTAAGTGAGTGAGTAAGTGAGTGAGTGAGTGAGTGAATGAGTGAATGAGTAAGTGAGTGAGTAAGTGAGTGAGTAAGTGAGTGAGTGAGTGAGTAAGTGAGTGAGTAGGTGAGTGAGTGAGTGAGTGAGTGAATGAGTAAGTGAGTGAGTGAGTGAGTAAGTGAGTGAGTGAGTAAGTAA
>NW_021620531.1:10558-19547 GCF_004785775.1 Grammomys surdaster | reverse complement strand
AGTGAGTGAGTGAGTGAATGAGTAAGTGAGTGAGTGAGTGAGTAAGTGAGTGAGTGAGTGAGTGAGTAAGTGAGTGAGTAAGTGAGTGAGTAAGTGAGTGAGTGAGTGAGTGAGTGAATGAGGTAAGTGAGTGAGTGAATGAGTGAGTGAGTGAATAAGTGAGTGAGTGAATGAGTGAGTGAGTGAATGAGTGAGTGAGTGAGTGAGTGAGTAAGTAAGTAAATACTCACACTCTTGCTATGTCTCAGGCCTGATTTCTATCAGACACAATTTTGTTATCTGATGGCTTTTAGCAACTCAAGAATTATCACTTGCTGGGCAGTGGTGGCGCATGCCTTTAATCCCAGCACTTGGGAGGCAGAGACAGGTGGATTTCTGAGTTCGAGGCCAGCCTGGTCTACAGAGTGAGTTCCAGAACAGCCAGGGCTACACAGAGAAACCCTGTCTCGAAAAAACCAAAAAAAAAAAAATTATCACTCAAGAGACCCATTTCTAGGCCTTGGGCTATAGGTCACTGGTATAACACTTGTCTAGCATGCCTAAGGCCCTGGGTTTGATTCCCCAGAGCTACAAAAACAAAGCAAAGGTCCAAGCCTATTGGAAAGGAAAGTCCCTCCTGATGAAGTCTTGAGATTATGTCAGACTGGACGGCTTAGGGAGCAAGCATCACGGGCAGGGTTCCGGATGTCTGGACAGCCCTGCCCCATTCAGCTGAGCGAGTGCTAGCTCACTAGTGAGGAACACGGGAAGTGAAGTGCCCAGAAGCAGGAAAATCAAGCCAGAGAAGCCTTATGTTTTAATATTATTTATGTTATATTATAACTATGGAAAATCATTGGCATCCACTAGAAGTGAGAAAACAGAGCAAAAAAAAAAAAGACATAAATGTCTCTTTGCTTTGCAACCTTCTTTTGAGACAAGGTTTCAAACCTCCTATGTACCTATGGAGTAACCAAGGACTCTGCATTTTTGATCCTCCTGCCTCCACCTCTGGAATGCTGAGATGTTAGGCATGCACCACCACACCCCATTTATGCAGAGCTGGGGACTAGATCCATAAATACAGCCTTCATGAACACTAGGCAAGCTCTACCAACTGAGCCTCGGCCTCAGGCCTGTTCTGCATTCTGAAAGTAATTCTTGGCTCGGAGAAAAATCAAAGTCACGCATGTTGGAATGAAACATTGTTCTGAAAGACTCCTCAGGTCTCGAGTGATGTAATCCCACACTGGTCCTCGGCATGGAGCATTTCCTTCCCCTGCATCATTAATTTCATAACGATATACGTTTTATGCATGATAAGCACTCTACTTTCAAGTTTATGCACTGAAGAGTATTTTTAAAGATTGTCACTAGGCTATACAAAAATATAGTTATATTAAAACAAACAGAGGCAGGGAAAAAGTAGCTATGAAGTACTAGACAGAATACTGAGGAAGGGGAGAGAGGGTAATGGGTGAACCTGGTGGGACAGGGATCATTTGCAGGACAGTCACTAGTAAGTCACCTGTGACAACCGCTTACAATCCAGCTGTAATCTCACATGACACTGGCACTGAGCTGTAGGCAGCTGGACTTTGACATTAAAATAAGACCCACACTCACAAAGCGGCTGCTCCCTCCGGGCTGTAGACAGGCTTACTGGAGGCAGAAGTGGCAGCAGATCTAGTCAGCATTACATCGCACACAGGGGTTGTTTACTAAAATCAAGCCTGGGAAGGAAACTCATTTACTCAAAATACCCACTCCAAATTCCTTAAGTTACCCCAATACCTGTATTACATCCTCACAAGGTCAGTGTTCTTCTAGTCTCAATAATACTGATCCTGTTAAGTTCAGGTTGACAGGTAAGCCAGTGCAGTGTGAATATGCTCTTGATAGGCTGACTGGAGGTGGGCTGCCCGGGTTCAAGTCCTGTCTCTGGTGCTGACTTAGCACCCTGAGCAAAACTCAGTCACCTTGTGTTTCTGTTCCTTCTTGGAAACGTGGCTGTGGCTGGGACAGCTAGTGTACCTCAGCACCCATGAGTCTACCTGCACAGCACAGCCCACAGCAACCTTCCTCATGTAGTTTGGGCTGGGCTCTGTGAGGAGGGTGGAAAAGGTTAAGAACCTTTTAGGCAGAGAAGGCTAAGAACTGGACGGGGAACATCCTCATTCTTCACTGCCTGTTATTCCGATCTTGCTACTGTTTCTAAGAGGATGGCCAGCTGGCAGCAGGTCGCATATGTGCGGAAGAAGTCCAGTGATCACTGTATTTCCCCCAAGACTCACTTTCTTGATTTTCAACTTCCCAGTCTTAGCATCTGTATGCAAGAGTTGTGGAAAGGTTAGAGGGGATCGATCATATTCAAGAAAGCATCCAGCAGAGTGGCTACTTGGTCAGACTAGAGATAATCACCCAGATGCAGGATGACTTCTACCTAACAAAGAAGTCACAGCTGACTACTCACATCTGACTGTACCCTAAGATTACTTGGGAATCTAGACTGACACATGCCTTTCATTTCAGTACTCAGAAAGCTGAGGCATGAGAACTGAAAGTTTGAGGCCAGCCTAGGTTACATAATAAGAGTCTGTCTCAAAAAAATATGAACCACAATAAACTGAACATACAGAAAGCTTTTTTTTTTCTAAAAAGTGAAAATAAAATAATGTTCAGACCATCCTGGACTTGAGGGAAAACTCTACAGATTGTTTAAACTTTTTCTTGTTTTTTGTTTTTGTTTTTGTTTTTGTTTTTGTTTTTGTTTTTGAGGAAAGGTCTCATTATATAGCCTGGGCTGTCCTGGAACTTGCTATCTAGACCAGGCTGGCCTCAAACCCACAGAGATCCAATGCCTCCTAAGTGCTGGAATTAATGGCCCACACCAGTATGCCTGACTTGTACAAGATTTTTTATTTTTGGTTGTGAGCCTAGCCTCTAATGGCTAAGCTATCCCTCTAGCCCTGGCTTGCAGATGATTTTAAAATGCAGCCAAAGTAGAGAACCATGGGATTAGATCAGAGGGTCTCAGCTGGGGCAATCTGCCTCACCTGCAGATTTGAGGCACTCAATCTGTCTGCAGTTGCTCTGGAATATTTAAACTGTAGGGGTTGGGGTACCATTGGCATCTAGTAGGGAAGGGGCAACAATACTGCCAACATTACAATGCACAGCACAGCTCCCTACACAGCTGAGGTCCAAACACCCCGGGTAGAGTTGTTTCCCAGTTCCCATCCTCATGTGCCTGAAGGACTCTGGTTCCTGCTTACTTCTCTGGCTCTTCCTGCTCCAAGGTGCCCTGGATAAACACAGTGCCTAAGTTCTCAAATCCAAATCTGGACTCAACCCAGCTGGCTCCAGGCCCAGGAAGGGTCTCCTGCCTCACAACTTCCCTTCAGTGCTTTGTTAACACCCCAATTACAACGCTCACAACACAAACTACAGCCGCTTGTAAATGTGCCTCCTGCTCTAGCACTTCAGCCCTCGTTTGTTTGGGTTTCCTCAGCACCAAGCCCTCTGTGATAGGCAGGTAGGCGCTCTGCAGATATTTGCTACATGGTATGAACTAGATTTCATTCTTATTCAACTCCTGGGCATCTCCTAGAAAGATAATGGAAGCATGAAATACAAATGCCAGCAGAAGCCAGAGCTCTGTGTCTCCAACTGCAACGACTGGCTGTTACTTCTCCGTGTGTCTCTATGAGTTATCAGGGGACCCTGAGGCCACCTGAAGATTTCAGGGCGATAGGTGACTAGGGCTTTATGCTCAAGGAGCAAAGGTCTTGTATTTTGTTTTTCAGGTTTTTCGTATGTGTATGACTATTTTGCTACATGTAAGTTGGTGTACCACATATGTACCCAGTGCCTTCAGAGGTCAGAAGTGAGTACTGGATGCACTTGGAACTGGAGTTAGAGATATTTGTGAACCATCACAGGAGTACCTAGAATGGAAGCTGGGTCCTCTACAAGTGTTCTTAGCCACTGAGCCACCTCTCAGCACCCACCTCCATCTCTCTGAGACAGGGTCTCAACGTGTAGTCCAGGATGGCCTGGGGACTCACTGTGTAGATGAGGCTGGCCTCAAATTCATAGACGTTTGTCTGCTTCTGCCTCCCAAGAGCTAGATCAAAGGCATGTGTGACCACACCCAATCAGGTCTCTGATTTTTAAGATTCCTTTTCATTAGTTAGCACAGGAAAACAGTTCATTTTCAAAGCACAGTAGCAACAGAGGAAAGCAAACCCCACCGTGGAAAACACACAAGCCATTCGGTGTGGACAACAGACTTCATGCTTCTCAGTGATTAGATTAAGCAGAGGACTGTGTGTGTTACTGGATGTGTGTGTGTGTGTGCACACGCACATGCACATGTGTGTTTCTGTATCTGGTGTGTATGTGTGTTTCTGTGTGTAGTGTGTGTTTCTGTGTGTGCTGTGTGTGTCTGTGTATGTGATGTGTGTGTGTTTCTGTGAGTGTGTGTTTCTGTGTGTAGTATGTGTGTGTAAATGAAATGCAGAGCTTAATAAGTGCTCTACCACTGAGTAATAGTCAGTGGTTTGTTTGTTTGTTTGTTTCGTTGTTGTTTTGTTGTTGTTTTGTTTTGTTTTTCGAGACAGGGTTTCTCTGTGTAGTTCTGGCTGTCCTGGAACTCACTCTGTAGACCAGGCTGGCCTCAAACTCAGAAATCCACCAGCCTCTGCCTCCCAAGTGCTGGGATTAAAGGCGTGCACCACCACCACCCAGCCAGTGGTTTTAAATATAAATAAAAATCAAGGATTTTCCAACATGGTACTCCTTCTGATGTATAATCTTAATTATTTTAGTTTATTACCCATTTCTATTCATTATTACTACTGTATGTATGTATGCATGTATGTATGTATGTATGTATGTATTTCTGAGTTTTCATGTATGTATGTTTGCATTTCTGGTTTTTTTTTTTTAAACAGAAGCTCTCTATGTAGTCTTGGCTGTCCTGGAACTCACTATGTAGACCAGGCTGTCTTGGAACTCACAGAGATCTACCTGACTCTGCTCCTGTGTGCTGGGATTAAAGGTGTGCTAGACCTCAGAATTTTTTTTTTAAAGACAGAATATTATGTAACCAGGCTGGCCTCAAACTTGCTAGGTTACTGAGAATGACCTTGAACTCCTGGTCTATCTGCACACAGATCACCTGGCCTGATTCGTAATTTCAGATTTTTTTTTATTATCAGTTTCTGTCCCCTAAAATGGATAAAGTCAGTCAAAGGCCTATCCAACTTGAAATTCTCAAAGAGCAGGCTTAAGCAAAAGCTGTGATACTGGGGTTAACAGTCTAGTCTAAGGTCTCTGACCTTTTCAAATGTGACTTGGATCTGGGAGATGGCTCAGGCAGCACTGTGCTGCCTGTGGAGAAATGTAGAACCCTAGGCATGCCCTCAGCACCTTCATAAAATGTGTGGTGGAGCACATCTGTAACCTTAGCACTGGGGAGGCTGACGGAAGTTGATCCCAGAGCTCAGTGGCCAGCCAGTCTTAGCCAATCGTGAGGTTAAGGTTCAGTAAGAGGTCCTGTCTCAAAAGCTAAGGTGAGTGGCCGTACAGGATGACACATGACATCAACACTGAGCCTCTGCAGGCATGATCACACATGCATCGTGACAGGAGGTAAGGAATAGGACCTGAACACTGGCAAGAAGGTGTAGGGGTAAAGTGCCTGCAGCCAAGTCTGGCCTTCTGAGTTTGATCCCTGGCATCCACTGGGTGGAGGGAGAGAACTTACTTGCACAAGGGGAAGAGAGCTAGATTCTGATGGTCAGAGAGAGTTTTCACTGTGTTGTGTGGTATTTTAAATGGAGAACTGGTGAGCCCAGCCGAGAAGCAACAGAAAAGTTCCACTATATTTCTTGAGACACAATGACCCCTCAGACAGAGGAGGCCACTAAGAGCAGAGGAGTCCCAAGCTTGAGTGTGAAACCTGTGGGAGGGACTGCAGCTCTGTCTCGAAGTCTGTCAGGCACATGCTAGGACCCTGAGTTCAAGCCGCTCCAGCAGAGAGATAGACAGGAATAGAGACAGGGAAAATGGCCAGAAAGAAAAATGATTCACACAAAGAGCTTCTTTTCTGTGTTACTTTTGAAGTGTTTCTGGGGTAGAACCATGTAAACAGAGGGTGCGCAGTCTGTGCTACAAATAACCAGAGACAAGAGCCCCAAGCATTAAGTGACCTGGAGTCTGGTGGCGGACATGAGCGAATTCCCTTCTACCAAAGAAAGCCATCGTAAACCCAGCCTTGAGACTGGGACTGGGCAGGAGAGATGGCTCAGTGACTAAAGCTACGCAAACGTGAGGATCACAGGTGAGCTCCCCAGAAGCCACACAGATGCTGGGAGAGAGGTGGCTCTTGTGATCCCAGAGCTCAGAGGGAAGAGGCAGAGGATCCCCAGAACAAGCTGGCTATCCAGACTAACCAGAGCAGCAAGCTGTGCATTCAATTTTGAGGCCCTGCTTCAATGAACAAAGAAAACGCCTGACCTCAGCCTCAGCCTTTACATGTGGGCCTGCACTCGTGCAAACATGCATACATACTAAACACATATGCACAAAAACATTAGGAATCATCTATTCACACTTACTGGTCCTTGAGCCATTCCTCCACAAATGGAATGGAGAAGAATTCTGTGAATGACTCCCCTGCCCTCTTCGGATTCTGGCTGGTCACACCATCATGTTGATTGACAAGAAAAAGGACAAGAATTAAGCCAGTTGTTGTTCTTCTGTTGCAAGTTAACACAATCAAATCCTCAGGGTCACTGAATATTCATGACAGGAACAGCTTACTTGTACAGCCACTCAGTCAGGAAATCACAGGCAATGAATTTGGTTCTCTTCCTCTAAAAAAAGAAGAGAAAATTAAATTATATTCTTACTTTATCTACATGTCTCATAGGGGAAAGAGAGAGAGAGAGAGAGAGAGAGAGAGAGAGAGAGAGAGAGAGAGAGAATAATTGGTTAGACTCAGATAAAATATGCATGGGTCCATTAAAGGTTTATAAGTATGTCAACAAATAATATGTGGACAGTATAAAGCAACCTGAAAGTATTTCTCTAGTTAACTTGGGATAAAGCATTTTCTCACAGTAGGGACTAAAAAAAAAAATGCAGTGAGTGCACCTAGTAGGTATTTATTACATTTCCTTGCTCTGTGCCTTAGGAGGCTGACTTTGAAAAAAAGACTTAGTTGGTTTCATGTATATAAGTATTTTACCTGCATGTATGTATGTATGCATATGTGCACCACATCACTGGTGCCTTCGGAGATCAGAGAAGATGCTAGATCCCTGGAACTGGGGTTATAAATGGTTGTGAGCCATGTAGACACTGGGTCCTGGTCCTCTGCAAGAGAACAAGTGCCCTTAACACTGAACCATCTCTCCAGCCCTAAAGAGGCTGATTTTGTGGTTCACAACAGCTAGGAAGTGGTGGGAAGGATTTTATTATCTAGTCCATGACTTGATTTGAGTTATGTGTAACTTATGGAAAGGACAAGTAGGATATGTTGTGAGAGATGTACCCTGGGATGATTTCTATCATTGAGCAAACATCATAGACTAGGTTATGTGACCTCATTCTGTGTGGTTGAGCTATCAAGCTGAAGCCCTGGACACGGAGCACACTGGCTACTGACTGAAGCCCTGGACACAGGGCACACTGGCTATTGACTGAAACCCTGGACATAGGGCACACTGGCTACTGACTAAAGCCCTGGACACGGGCCACACTGGCTACTGACTGAAGCCCTGGACACGGGGCACACTGGCTACTGACTGAAGCATGGACACGGGGCACACTGGCTACTGACTGGAGCATGGAACACATGGCTGCATTATATTTGCTGACTCCCTCAACCACAGCTGGACTTCAGATCTAGATGTTACTTTCAAAGACAGAAGGAAACACGAAAAGTAAAAATGCACAGCACCTTAAGGTGGAAGCCACACACTCAGGTCCTGCTAGCTGTATCTAGTTCCCACACTGCATCCCATCTCTTAACCGACCCCTTATTGCTCCCACATAGCTATCAACTAGGCCAAAAAGTATTTCCTGAGCTTCTGATTAGAGAGGGACAACTATGGGGCACAGTTCTGCCTTGTGAGACAGAAATGGACATATATGTCTATGTGCACCCTGCTTTCCTGGTTCTCCCATCTGCTGTCCTGTGATGTTCCCTTTGACTTCCAGTCTGGAACACAGCTGTTGGCCTGGAAGTGGAGCAGTCCCTTCAAGCCTTGAGACCAAACCCTGAATGCACAACCCCAGCCTTAAGAAGGGGGTGGGTGGGCTAGAGAGATGGCTCACTGGTTACAAGAACTGACTGCTCTTCCAGAAGTCCTGAGTTCAATTCTCAGCAACCACATGGTAGCTCACAACCATCTGTAATGGAGTTCGATGCCCTCTTCTGGTGTGTCTGAAGATAGCAACAAGTGTACTCACATAAAACAAGTCTTAAAAGTGGGGAGGGGGAACAGAAGATGAGAAGTTTGAAGACACCCTTAGCTACAAAGTGAGTTTGAGGCCAGCCTGAACAATAGGAAACCATGCCTCAAAGAATCAAACCAAATACAAGCCACACTTTTCAGGTGATGGAACAGGAGTTGGGAGGAGCTGGGTCTTTGCTAACTGCCTTTAGCCACTGTGCCAGCTTGGGCCTTTATCCTTATCTTGATGTAGAAGGCAAAATAAATTCCACTGAATCTATTATCTCTCTTCTTATCATTATGTGTGGCCAAATATAGTCCCTAGCTAGGAAGTCACAGGGGAAGACATTCTAGGGCACTGGGTCAAGCTGTGCTGAGAAGGTAGAGCAGCAAGCATCATCCTGTGTCCTGTTTCTACTTAAAGCCCCTTCTTGTGACCTAAACAGAACCACTGGCTCCTGTCAGAGGGCTAAGAGATGGAGGCTCCCTTTCTGGGTTTCTCTCTCTCTCTCTCTCTCTCTCTCTCTCTCTCTCTCTCTCTCTCT
>NW_021620531.1:0-10548 GCF_004785775.1 Grammomys surdaster | reverse complement strand
TCTCTCTCTCTCTCTCTCTCTCTCTCTCTCTCTCTCTCTCTCTCTCTCTCCATCCCTCTCCTCTCTCCTCTCTCTCCTCTCCTTTCTCCCCTCTCCTCTCTCCCCTCTCCTCTCTCCCTTCTCCGCTCTCCCCTCTCCTCTCTCCTCTCCCCTTTCTCTCTCCTTCTCCCTCTTTTTCTCTCCCCACATCTCCTCTCCCCACCCCCCATTGGTGGTGTGCCAAGGACAGAACTCAGAGTTCTTCTCAGAGTTAGGCACATGTGTTACACACCCTGTTGGAAGTTTCTTTCTTTCTTTTTTCTTTCTTTCTTTCTTTCTTTCTTTCTTTCTTTCTTTCCTTCCTTCCTTCCTTCTTCTTTCTTTCTTTCTTTCTTTCTTTCTTTCTTTCTTTCTTTCTTTTGTTGTCTTCTTTTGTTTACTAAAGAGGTTTGTTGTTCAATTTAGTTTCCTCTGAGTTGAGATATTCCATCTTTTACACATAGTCCTTAGGGCTCAACAAGCAGGACTAGTGAGATGGCTCAGCGAGCAAGGGTGCTCGCAGCCAAGCCTAACGATCTGAGCTTGATACCTGGAGCTCACATGGTGGAGGGAGAGAACTGACTCCCGCAGTTGTCCTCTAACCTCCATACATAGGATTCAGGAACTGAACATTCTTCACAGGTCTCAGGAAGCTTTGGAACCTACAAGGTTCACAGGGTTCATCCCCAGTCAGACAAGCAGTAACAAGCACTGTGGAAAGGAGACTGTTGCCAACAGAACTACCTGCTAGTGGTGCAGAAGGAATGCAGATGTGTGAGATGTGACCCATGCCACATTGGGCTTTCCAGTGATGCGGCCTTTCAGTCACCCACTAGCCTGTAAGTAGCCTCAATAAACTCACTGATCCACCAAGCCAGACCTAAGTGGAATGACTTCTTTGGTTGGTCACTAGTATATTACCTGGACTAAATGTTCATGTCACTCTAGGGAAAATCAAAGAGCCCCTTTTTGACAGAGACTCAGAACCAAGTCAGTCTACAGATGCTGGATGCCATATTGATAGCCCTCCCAAGAACATAAGATATTCTGGAAATTTTCTGTCCCTCTAGATCTGCCCTACACTAACCTACCTTGCTCAGAGATACAGAGGGGCTGGCTTTATGGCTCAAGTCAACCATCAATCAGTCCTTACCAAGCACCTGGGTCTAGCCAACAGGCAGGATCAGCAGCAGACATGGAAGGAAGTTGAACTGCACCCTTCCAGAGATTCCGCTGTTAGAATCCTAAACTGTAGTGTCAGAATATGACCTTTTTGGAACTAGGAGTGGTGCAGATGGAATCAATGAATCCAAACAGCCCTACCTAGAGAAGATAACCCAGGGATCCATTAGCAGAACTCCTGATTACACTATACTAGACCCTGGACCTGATACAAACACCCAAGTTCCCAGAGCCTGTTAGGTGCATGAGCCCCTACCCCAACCCCTCACATTGGTGGTATGCTCAGGAGAGAACTCAGAGTTCATAGTCTTGTATTAGGCACACTGTTAGAAGGGTTTGTTTGTTTGTTTGTTTTGGGTTTTGTTTTTGGTTTGGGGTTTTTTTTGTCTTTGTTTTGTTTTTTGTTTTTGTCTTCAACCAGACTGTGCTGGGTTGATTACTGTTTACAGACGTGAAAGTTTTAACTACTGTTTTTCAGTTGTCCAATCCCACACATTCTAAACATCCCGGGAAGCCTTCCAGCTCACTCTCAGCCTTTTCCACTTAAGAAGGGCTCTCTTGCACTTTCCTGATGGACCCCACCTCAGCATCTCAGAAAGTAACAATCCACAGGTAGCACCTGTCTCCCTCCTGATCACAAGCTCTGGGAGCAGGGTGCTCACATCTCCCTTTCTACCTCCGTCCAGTGCCCAGTATGGAGCAGGTGAGCCACGAGGGCTGCGGGAATGGATGAACAAACGCAGGCACAAGGATGTGGGGATTTCAAACTAAGATTCTTAGTATAGATCTGGATACACTTCATCCATTCTCCACAATTTCTTTCTCATTCTTGTTAATACAAAGTATCCCTTAGGCTGGCCTCAAACTAGCTATGCGGCAGATGTTATAATCCTCGAATTTTTTATGCCTTTTCTGTGCCTCTGGAGAGCTAGGATTATAGACATACACTGCGATGTCTGGTGCTGGGAGCCAAGCCCAGGGCTTCAAGTGTACTGGGCAAGCCCTCCACCAATGGCGCTACGCTCCAGCCCACCACATTATTTTCTTATGAAAAGCTTCCCTCTGACTTCTTTTTCCTTCTTCTGTTACAAACTGCCAATTTGGTACAAGATTGCTGTGAAACTGATGGCCACTGAAAAGCAAAGTGCTGCTTAGGGTTTTTTAAAAGAAGCTTTATCGTGGCTGTTAGTAAAGAAAACACAGTGGTGCCCGAACTGCTACAGGTTATTTGCTGTCTTTTACCTTGAAGTCAACAGCTTTTATAAAGAAAATGAAACATGGTCAACCAAGGGAATAAAATGAAAAGTGCTACATCTTAGAAAGGGTCTAATTTTTTTTCATTTTTATTAGTTCTTTGAGATTTTAGTAAATGTCTTTTGATCACAGTCACCGTGCCCATTTCTCCAGGATCTACCCTCCCCACCTCCGCCTTCCCAATTTTACATCGTGTGTGTGTGTGTGTGTGTGTGTGTGTGTGTGTGTGTGTGTGTGTCTATGTCAAATGTTATTTTGGTTTTTGTTTTTTAAAGGCTGTGAAGGCTGAGAGTTCAAGCATTCCCTTCGAAAGCTATCTTAAAAGAAGAAAATACTTGTTACAACAATGCAAATATCTGACCAAGCATGACTTGAGAGCTTAAACAATGGAGCAACTGTAGAATGGTCAGTTCTCCCTCTTCCCACAGGCCATGCTTGTCCACTTAGCATTTATCATACCGATTAGTGGCAAAGATTCTATGGAGAGAATTCGGCCTCACTCATCTTATTAAACAGACCTTAATACAGCTGTATGAAGCCCGTGAACAGATTTATTTGCTTTTGATGCAAAGAAATAAAGTATGAGAGATGATATTTTCCTTGAGTTCTGGGAAGGCGTGGACGTGCCCTGCATACCCAGACATGCACAACAGTGGGGTATTGTTCAGCTGTTGTTTAGTTTAAAAATTATCCTCTGGGTTGCTGAAAGGGAGAAGGGAAGGCAACTGAAAGGCTGTGGTGAGTGAAGAGATAAGAGAGGAAGTAATAGAAAAAGGAAAGTGCAAGACTGAAGACACTTGGGCTGCCAGGCTGATGGGACGTGGGCAGATACAATGAAGCCTTCACTGCTAAAAGGCACAAGCACACATATTTGTGCAAGCAGAGCAAACGGGAAAGCACAGAGTTAAAATGCATTATTTTCATTGTTTTGTGTTCGGTTTTGAGTCTGTAAAGTAAGCTCTCTTTCCAGGTCCCAAATCCAAAAATCAGAACAAAAGCCAACAAAATCTATAGTTGAAAGTGGATGTTGTAATAGATGCCAGAAACTAGAAGTTGGGAGGGGGAGGAGGCAGCAGACCAAGGTTGCCCTTGGCTACATGTGGAACTGGAGGCTAGCCTGGGACAGATACATGAGACCCTGTTTCAAAACACACACACAAATATAAAGTTGCAAAGGAATGTAAAGTTGAACGGGTAAAGAGCAAGTGTCAAGGGCCAAGGCACGTGTTATCACGAATCTGCAGTTTATATTGAGATGGGTCCGAAGTAGCACACTGGGCAGATAGAGGGATGAACTGACGGCTTAGTGGGTAGTTGCACTGTAAAGCAAATAAAGCAAAGCATGTGACCGTAACGGCTATGTAGTGCGTGTGTGGATTTGGGAAGAAATGGTCACAAGAAGATGGAAGGGGAAATATTGTGTTTTTAAATAAACACAACTCTCAAAGAGAGAAAAGGCACAAATGAGACCAATCTGCAGATCTGTAGAGTAGTCTATTGCAATTTTATGCTGAACACATACACAGGAAATAAACTAAAGAGCTGAAGGCTGGAAGAGAAATAGCTAACATTTGAGAACAACAAAATCTGGTTTGAATGGTGTACATAATTCTGTCCCTAAAGCCAAGAGATCACAGCTGGCCTTGGTGGTGCACAACTGAATTCCAGCATGCAGGAGGTACAGCATGAGGATTGCCAGTTTGAGTTCAGCCCCGGCTCCCTAGTAATGTCTTGTCTTAAAGAAAAAATGTTCACCGACAGAAAGCAAATAAAGAAAATATGGTGCATATATACAATGTGGAATTGTTTTCAGCCATAAAGAAAAATGAAGTATGTCACTTGCAGGAAAATGGATATAACTGGAGATGACCATATTAGGTAAGCTAAGTCAACCTTCAAGACAAATATCACGTTTTCTCATTTGCTGTCCTAGGTTTAATATAGATACTTAATATATGTACAGATGACATGGAATTAGAAAAGGTGTTGTCTAGGCAAAGAAATGGCCCTACTGGGAGGGAGGAGTATGCATGGGGGGTAGCAGGGACACAGGGGCAGGGGGATGTCCGAGAAAGACAAATATCTCGTGTTTTCCCCCATATGAGGAATTCTGGCTAAACACACATTTGTAACATGAAAGCAGAGTCAGACTATTTGAGAAGAGGAAAGGAGCGGCAGGAAGTTGGGGGAGGTGGGGGGGAGGTGAGGGGGCAGATAAGGGGCAAAACATGCTCTGAGTAGTCTATGAACACACTACAATAAAATGTCATCTTATCCATGAGTAACACTGATAAGAGAACATTTCTTTCTAAAGACATCATCCAGGCTCTCAGATTAAGTTGGTCTGGAAAGCCTTTCCGTGGGCTTCTCACATCTAAAGAAAAGAAAACCATCATTTTCTACGTAAGTCACTCTGAACGGGTTTTTCTGTCAATTTCTGGAAAAGCCCTCAAAGCCAGTAACCTCAGGAAATACAGGAATCTCAACTCTGCATAAATAATGCCTTCCACCCCCAGTCCAAACAGAATCATGTGAACCTGTGCTGGGTTTCATTGCTAGGGATATAAATATGCAACTTTTATTTAAAATTGATTACAGTAAAGTACCAGCATCATATTAACTGCCCAAAATATTTTCAGGGATATGCTGATAGGAAGAATTCCCAAGTGAAGTGTACAACGCAGCCATTAAGCCAGCTCTGTTTAATGTAGCTGTTCAATTATGTTCTAATTAAGTTCTGCTCTCTTGTGCTCCAATTAAGATAATCCAAAGGCACAGTTAGATGTCAAGGGACCACTTCAGAACATCAGGCCAACATCATGTCTCATCATTTCAGGTATTTACACGTCTCCTGCTTAGTCTTCTCCCGAGGAGTACAAGCCAGTCCACATAGGATGAGCATGAGACAGTAGGTTGCTTTTCAATGCCTCTTTGGAACACTGAAGGGCTCTTGTGCCAATCACCTGGCTGATTGGGTGAGGGGAGGATCAGGTGTGGGAGGAGACGGGGAGATGTACAGAAGGTCAGGACATTGAACAGAGGTGTGTAGCAATGGGGGATAGGGAATGGGGATAGCCAACAGAAAGTCCCAGATGCCTGGAAAGCAAAAGGCTCCCAGGACCCAACAGGGATGACATTAGCTGAAATACCCAACAAAGTGGAGAGAGAACCTGTAGAGACCATACCCAGAGGTTAGGCATGGCCCCTGGTTGAGGGATGGGGCCACCCACCCTTCTCAAAATTTTAACCCAGAATTGCTCCTGTCTAAAGGAAATACCAGGACAAAGAGTGGGGCAGAGACTGAAGGAAAGGCCACCCAGAGACTCCTCCACCAGGGGATCCATCCCATATGCAGCCACCAAACCCAGATACTATGACAAGAGCCTGATATGTATGTCTCCTGAGAGGCTTGGCCAGAGCCTTACAGATACAGATGGGGATGCTTGCATCCAACCATCAGACTGAGGGGACTCCAATGGAGGAGTTAGGGGAAGGACAGAAGGAGCTGAAGGGGTTTGCAACCCCATAGGAAGAACAACAATATCAACCAACCAGATTCCCCCAGAGCTCCCAGGGACTAAACCACCAACCAAAGAATACACATGAAGCTACCCATTGCTCCAGCCGCATATGTAGCAGAGGATGGCCTTGTCTGGCATCAAAGGGAGGGGAGGCTCTTGGTCCTGTGAAGACTTGATGCCCTAGCATAGGGGAATGCTAGGGTGGTTGGGCAGGAGGACGTAGGTGGGTAGGGGAGCACCCTCATGGAAGCAGAGGGGAGGGGGTGTAATGGGAGGTTTTCAGAGAGGAAACTGGGAAGGGGATAACATTTGAAATGTAAATAAACAAAATAACCAATAAAAATTTAAAAAAAAGAAACATTTCCTATTTCCTTCTCCAACTCATAAAGACCCTGACCAGGGAAGGCAACTCTAAGAACATGAGCTCGGCAGGGCGAACACTGTCTGTGGAGAGGGACACAGAACTCTAATTCTTTTGACCTTTGTCAAGGTCAAAACGCTTTGAACACCTGGCTGCACAGTCCCATTCCCAGCACGTCCAGGAGAACGTCCTGGGTGGACAGTCCCTTCAAGGCCTTCTCTTTGCGGGCATCAAGATGTGGGTAAAAACAAGCTTTGTCAGAAGCTCCACGATGCGCCTGTATAAACCCATCTCCATATGCTTAACCTAAACTGAGTTTACTCTTTCTTTCAACTGGACCCAGCTCCCAGCCTGCTCTTGCTTTTCCTGTGCTGGCATTTGCCTCCTGCCAAGCAAGGTCCCCAGTGACAACAAACAGTGACAGTTCCTACTGCTTGTCACATACCCTTCTTTAACACTCCCAGTGGCCCTGGGGGGATAGGTACTATTAGCATCACCCCATCTAACAAATTAGAAATCCAAGGTTCACAGGGTGGAAGGAATCTTCCCAGAGCTTCAGAATTAGCAAGGATTGGAGAGGGGCCACAAGGCCTCCTCTTCCATCAGGGTACCAGCCCACCCTTGGGGGGCCTCTTCCCCCAGATACTGGACTCATTTCTAGTCTTCCGTTCCAAGACTGTGCTGTCTAGTTTTATATGGACTTGACATAAGCTAGAGTTACCTGACAATGGGAAAAATATGCCTCCATAAGACTGGCTATAGACAAGTCTGTGAGCTATTGTCTGATTAGTGATAAATGTGGGAAGGCCCAGCCTATTGTGGGTGGTACCCTCCCTGGGCAGTGATTCTAGATTATATAAGAAAGCAGGCTAAGCAAGCCTGAGGAACAAACCAGTAAGCAGCATGCCCCCATGACCCTTGCTTCAGTTCCTGCCTCCAGGTTCTTGCCCTGAGTCCTTGCCCTAACTTCCCTGGATGATGGACAAACTACAAGTGTCTCCTTCCTCTCCAAGTTGCTTTTGGTCATAGTATTTTTAATCATAAAATAGGAACCCTAACTAAGATTTTCTTCAAGTTAGCTTTGTTATTTTACTGTTACATTTTCCCTGTATAAGCCAAATACTGAACTGACCCTGGATTTAAACAAATGTTCTTATTGAATTCTCACCCATACACTGCTATATAAAGCAATTGGGATCATATGTACTTTAAAGAGAAAGACTAAGACTTAGGAAGGTCAAGGCTGCAATGCTTTCAGGTCTGAGGTCATGAATTCTACCGCTCTCATAGTGCAACATGACAAGTCACAGCTAGACAGCTAGCACATGACAGGTCACAGCTAGACAGCTAGCACATTTGTAACCCCATCACCCAGCCTGCTGCACAGACCCTGTCTAAATACAAACCAATGGATCCCACTCTCCTCTTTTTGTCCCCAATGGCTTCCACTGTTCAGACGTAAGTTTCAAGAGAGGACTGGATCTGAGGAGAGCAGAGGTCCCAAGGTCAGTCTGTTGTTTTGCTAAATGGTCATGCAGACAAATTACCTTCCAAATATTTATATCGTAGATGGCGCTGCTCTTGACTTTGGTCAGAGAAACTTCTTTTTGTAGTGGTTAGTGGTTAGTGTTCTGACTCATGACTGGTCCAGGTGCTGGCTTTAAGTAACTGAGTTGTCGGCTGCAGTGAATCATCTTTATCAACTGCCCAAGGCTCAGGGAACATCGAGGAAAAGGGGTCAGAAAGAATGCCAGAGCCACGAGATGGGGGGAGAGCTGTGAAATGCTGGGTTTGGGACCCGACATGGATATTATCCTATCAACTCACAGCAGTGGCGACCTCTACTCGATCAAGACAGTCTAAATCCCTCCCATCGTGGAGGCCTCTGAGGCCCTCCTCCTAAAGGAGTGAGTGGCAGTTGACAGCTGATGAAAGAGAGAGAGTCTCTCCTTTGGGGATATGGCTCCTGCCCCAGTCAATGGTCACACCCCCATGTGCATGTGGCCAGCACTAATTGTACTCAGGAGGTCATTAGTAGCAGCAACTAAAGAGAGGACATGACGATACGGTGAGGTGGGTGAGTCCACAGGGGCTCTGGAAGGATATAGTACATTTTGGGTGTTATGATAAAAAAATACATTGTATAAACATATAAAACTTTCAAAGTTTTAAAATATATTTTTAAAATACATTTTTAAAAGAAGGCTGGGATACTTTGTGTTTTCTTTTTTTAATTCCTTTGTCTTTGATCATAAGTTATAATTCTAGCAGTCTCTCAACTCTGGAAAGTGTCTTTAGAGTACATATCCACCCTCTGAGCTCATCATTCCTAACAATGATGGCCTAAGTTTTACTCACATATATCATGTTATTTTTTTTTCAAGTGTTTATTTTATGCATATGGGTGCTCTATCTGCATATACACCTGTGTGCCAGAAGAGGGCATCAGACCATATTATAGCTAGTTGTGAGCCACCATGCAGTTGCTGGGACTTGAACTCACGAATTCTGGAAGAGCAGCCAGAGCTCTTAACTGCTGAGCCACTTCCCCAGCTCCCCATATATCATGTTTTTAAAGAGACTATTAGTTGAGAATCCACTTTTCCAAATGCTTGGGACCAGAACTGCTCTGAGTTTCAGAATTTTGGGATCCTGGAATATTCACACTTATGCAAATATCTTGGGATGGAGCCACGTCTAAACATGAAATTAATTTATGTTCTCTACACACCTTATGCACACAACCTAAAAGTTATTATAGTTGATATGTTTAAATAATCTTACATGTCAGTTTCATGGTATATGTCTTAGTTAGGGTTTTTATTGCTATAATAAAACACCATGACCTAAAGCAACTTCAGGAGGAAACGAGTTTATTTGTCTTATACTTCCATATTGTAGTTCATCACTGAAGGAAGTGAGGACAAGAAGGAGCTCCAGCAGGGCAGGAAACAGCTCCAGGAAACAGGAGCTGATGCAGAGGCCACAGAGGAGTGCAGCTTACTGGCTTGCTCCCCATGGTTTGCTCAGCCTGCTTTCTTAAAGAATCAGGACTGCCAGCCCAGGGGTGGCACCATCCACAATGGCCTGAGCCTCCTACATCAATCACTAACTAAATGCCCAACAGTCTTGCCTACAGTCAAATGTAAGTATTCTCTTTTCTTCTTTCACTGTTTGTTTGTTTGTTTGTTTTTCCTGTGAAGCCCTGGCTGTCCTGGAATCTGTTCAGTAGGCTAGGGTGGTCTCGAACTTACAGAGATCTGCCTGCCTCTGCCTCAAAAATCCTGGGATTAAAGGTGTGTGCCACCATCACCCAGCTAGAGGCATTTGCAAAATTGAGGTTTAATCCCCTGATGGATGACTTTAGCTGTGTCAAGTTGACACAAAACTCTCCAGCATAGTTTAGAATTTTCCCCTATGGCATCATGTTGGTGTTAGGGCGGGGTCTGGATCTTGATTGCTACAGTGTTTACCAGGCATGCAGGAGGCCTCCACTTGATGTCCAATACTGTATAAAACTAGGAATGGTGGCTCACGCCACAATTTCAGCACTAGGGATGTGGAGGCAGCAGGAGTGGAAGTCCAAGGCCAGCCTGTGCTAGAGACTATAAGAAGAAAGGAGTTATACATTTTGGGTTTTCACATTACAGATACTTAGCCTTGGGGTTTAGAATGACAAGAGTCTCTTTTTGTCTTCTATAATATCTAGAAAGCAGTGTGTTGTGGTACATGCTTGACTTCAGTGGACTCGTTTTCTTTAATTCTATCTTAAGCAGAATGTCACCCACCATTCACTTAGGCAAACCTACAGACAACAAGAGCAGCCATGGGGGAATAACATTCCTCTTACAGATTTTCTGTCTTCCACACAGTTAATGTGTGTTAAGTGTTTTGTTTTTTAAATTAATGTTATTATTTTACATGTATGGAAATGTTCCTGTATGAATGTCTGTGCATCATGTGTTGTACATGCCTGGTACCTGTGGAGGGTTGCATCCCCTGGATCTGGAGTTACAGATGGCTGGTGAATGAAATGAGGACTTCTCTGTTTCTAGGTATGGCTGAGAAGAGGGATTTTGTTGTAAATACAAGGGAGAACACAGCCACAGGCATCTGGAAGAGTCCAGAATGAACAGGACCATGAGAAGGGGGGAGAGTGAGACAGGAAGACAAGAGGTACAGATTTTCTGTCATCCACACAGTTAATGTGTG
>NW_021620530.1:0-1613 GCF_004785775.1 Grammomys surdaster | reverse complement strand
GAGGCTTAGAAAATATCTTTTCCTATTTTGGTGAAGATTAGGGCTTCCTTGTGCACTGGTCCTCAGAGTTTTCTGGAGGGTAATTTAAAGACATGTAAATTAATACCTTTAATAAAGGGAGCCACAAAGAGACCTAGATTAGACTTTGTTCTGTTGTTCACTCTTATGGGAAACATTTCAAAAAGTAGAGTAAAATGGGAAACTGAAAGCCCAAAATGGAGGGGTTCAAATATAGTGTTCACAACAGGGTATCAGGAAGTAGAATGGTGTTAAACCATGTATCCAGATATACTAAATGGAAGTAACTGAGAATTGTCCAGGGGGAAACATCCTCCCCAGCTAGGGATTCTCTTTGTAGATTTTCAGTTGAGAAAGGGATGGTTTGTATCATAAAGGCCTTTTAATGCTGCAGTTATTTTTTTTTCATTTGGACAAAAGAAGATATGATTCTGATTCAAATGGCCAAGAGATGGACGGGGATGGCTGCTCTCAGTTATCAACATGACTACATATGTTATGAACTAAAATACATAAATGGGAGAAAAATCAGAGATCCGGATCTAGGGATAGAAAACAGAGGGTTTTGGTCCAAATCATGCCATGGTATTACAGTAACTTTTGATAGAGATCTTGAAAATACTGGCTCTGAAAAGCTTTGTATTTATTCATGATTGTATACATCTTTAATGCCGAGAGAGCGAGGAAAGGTAATTTCTGAGTTCACGACCAACCTAGAAAAAGAAAGCAAAGAATAGTTTTCTTTATTTGGTAAAGGTAAAGAAAAGATTAGTTCCAAGCACAGTGTTTCACAAATAAAGTGTGTGAGACAAGCAGATCTCTAGTTTCAAGGTTAGTCTACAGATCATGTTTCATGATAGCAATTCTTAGGCAGTGAGAAAACCATTGATGCTAGGTTGCTGGGATAAATGACATTGAACAACTGGCTAAGTTCCAGCACCAGCAACTGATAGACCTTGGAAGTTTTGGGCATGTGGCTTTGGCTTTAGAATCCAAAATAGTAGAGTTTACCTGGACAGCTGAATCATGTTAGTTTGAGCTAAGAATTTGCCAGTGACTCAGATACTGTCACCGTTGATGTATAATATATTGGAAGTATTTTATGAGAGCACCAAGAAGCTGTGTTCCAGAGATAGCCCTCCTGCAGGAATCCAGATATTTTGTAAGAATCTTCCAGTTGGTACTGAATGAATGAAGGGATACTGAAGAGCAGTTGAGGCCTGGTACTGTGAGTGGCTAGGTAAGGCCATTGGGGAAATTGCTGCTTCAGTGTCTGTTAAAGTCCAAGGACTGAAATGGGTTATACAATGAAGTTGAGGATTGGTACCTTGAACACTGCCTTGGAGAGGCTCATGGTGGAAGTGCTGCCTGGTGGAAGCAGAAGAACTGGGTGTATTTGAGAATCCAGTAAAATGGGTGACCACAAAAAAGAGCAGCAACAGTGGAGTACTATTGGCAGGAGCTTATGGTCACACAGAAACTAGATCTGTAAGGTGAAACCCAAGCTCTTTTTGTAAGAGCCCAGATGATCCTCAGTGAACCCTGTGGGATGAATGTTGTGGAAAGCAGCTATCAGGGATTGGAACCAGCACAAG
>NW_021620529.1:5685-7857 GCF_004785775.1 Grammomys surdaster | reverse complement strand
CTGTCAATATCTTTATTAAAAACCAATTCTGTCAACATATTAATTTAAAAACCAGTTCTGTCACTATCTTTATTTACTAACCAATTCTGTCTCTCAAAATCTTTATTTAATAACCAATTCTGTCAATATATTTATTTAAAAATTAATTCTGTCAACATCTTTATTTAAACCACAATTCTCTCAATATCTTTATTTAAAATCCAATTCTGTCAATATCGTTATTTAATAATCAATTTTGTAATAACCAATTCTGTCAATACCGTTATTTAATGAACAGTTCTGTCAATATCTTTATTTAATAAACAATACTGTCAATATCTTTATTTAATAATCAATTCTGTAATAAACAATTCTGTCAATATCTTTATTTAATAAACAGTACTGTCAATATCTTTATTTAAAAACCAATTCTGTCAGTATCGTTATTTAAAAACCAATTCTGTCAATCTCTTTATTTAATAAACAATTCTGTCTGTATCTTTAATAACCGATTCTGTCAATATCTTTGTTTAACAACCAATTCTGTCAATATCTTTATTTAAAATCCAATTCTGACAATATCTTTATTCAATAACCATTTCTTTCAATATCTTTATCTAATAATAAGTTCTGAAATAACCAATTCTCTCAATATATTTATTTAACAACCAGTTCTGTCAATAACTTTATTTAATAACCAATTCTGTCAATATCTTTATTTAAAAATCAATTTTGTCAATATCTTTATTTAATAAGCAATTCTGTCAATATCTATATTTAATAACCAATTCTGTCAATATCTTTATTTCAAAACCAACTCTGTCAATATCTTTATTTAATAACCAATTCTGTCAATATCGTTATTTAATAACCAATTTTGTAATAACCAATTCTGTAAATATCTTTATTTCGAAACCAACTCTGTCAATATCTCTTTTTAATAAATAATTCTGTCAATATCTTTATTTAATAATCAGTTGTGTCAATATTTTTATTTAATAACCAATTAGGTCAATATCTTTATTTAATAATCAATTTTGTAATAACGAATTGTGTTCACATCTTTATTTATAAACCAATTCGCACAATATCTTTTTTCAATAACCAATTCTGTCAATCTCTTTATTTAATAATAAGTTCTGTAATAACCAATTCTGTCAATATCTTAATCTAACAACCAATTCTGTCAATAACTTTACTTATTAACCAATTCTGTCAATATCTTTATTTAAAAACCAATTCTGTGAATATCGTTATTTAATAATCAATTTTGTAATAACCAATTCTGTCAATATCATTATTTAATGGACAGTTCTGTCAATATCTTTATTTAAAAACCAATTCTGTCAATATCTTTATTACAAAACCAATTGTGTCAACATTTTAATTAAAAACCAGTTCTGTCAATATCTTTATTTAAAAACCAATTCTGTCAATATGTTTATTTAAAAACCAATTCTGTCAATATCTTTGTTTAAAAACCAATTCTGTCAATATCTTTATTTAATAAACAATTCTGTCAATAAATTTATTTAATAACCAAGTCTGTCAATATCTTTATTTAAAAACAATACTGTCAATATCCTTATTTAAAAACCAATTCTCTCAATATCATTATTTAATAACCAATTTTGCAATAACCAATTCTGTCAATATCTTTATTTAAAAACCAATTCTGTCAATATCTTTGTTTAAAAACCAATTTTGTCAATATCATTATTTCAAAACCAGTTCTGTCAACATCTTTATTTAATAAACAATTTTGTCATTATCTTTATTTAAAAACAAATTCTGTCAACATTTTTATTTAAAAACCAGTTTTGTGAATATCTTTATTTAATAACCAATTCTGTCTCTCAATATCTTTATTTAATCACCAATTCTGTCAATATCTTTATTGTATAACCAATTGTTTCAATACCGTTATTTAATAATCAATTTTGTATTAACTAATTCTGTCAATATCTTTATTTATTAAACAGTTCTGTCATTATCTTTATTTAAAAACAAATTCTGTCAACATTTTTATTTAAAAACCAGTTCTGTCAGTCTCTTTATTTAATAACCAAATCTGTCTCTCAATATCAATTTTATAGTAACCAATTCTGTCAATATCTTTATTTAATAAACAGTTCTGTCAATATCGTTATTTAAAAACCAATTCTGTCAACATCTTTATTTAAACGCCAATTC
>NW_021620529.1:5142-5585 GCF_004785775.1 Grammomys surdaster | reverse complement strand
TTTATTTAAAAACCAGTTTTGTGAATATCTTTATTTAATAACCAATTCTGTCTCTCAATATCTTTATTTAATCACCAATTCTGTCAATATCTTTATTGTATAACCAATTGTTTCAATACCTTTATTTAATAATCAATTTTGTATTAACTAATTCTGTCAATATCTTTATTAATTAAACAGTTCTGTCATTATCTTTATTTAAAAACAAATTCTGTCAACATTTTTATTTAAAAACCAGTTCTGTCAGTCTCTTTATTTAATAACCAAATCTGTCTCTCAATATCTTTATTTAATCACCAATTTTGTCAATACCTTTATTTTATAACCAATTCTGTCAATATCGTTATTTAATAATCAATTTTATAGTAACCAATTCTGTCAATATCTTTATTTAATAAACAGTTCTGTCAATATCTTTATTTAAAAACCAATTCTGTCAACAT
>NW_021620529.1:0-5132 GCF_004785775.1 Grammomys surdaster | reverse complement strand
TTTATTTAATAATAAGTTGTGTTATAACCAGTTCTGTCAATATCTTTGTTTAACAACCAATTCTGTCATTCACTTTATTTAATAACCAATTCTGTAAATATATTTATTTAAAAACCAATTGTGTCAGTATCTTTATTTAACAACCAATTCCATCAATAACTTTATTTAATAACCATTTCTATCAATATCTTTATTTAAAAACCAATTATGTCAATGTCTTTATTTGAAAACCAATTCTGAAAATATCATTATATAAAAAGAGTTTCTGTCAATATCTTTAATAAATAACCAATTCTGTCAATATATTTATTTAATAGTCAATTGTATAATAACGAATTCTGTCAATACCTTTATTTAAAAACCAATTCTGACAATATCTTTATTCAATAAACAATACTGTCAATATCTTTATTTAATAATAAGTTGTGTTATAACCAGTTCTGTCAATATCTTTATTTAACAACCAATTCTGTCAATCATTTTATTTAATAACCAATTCTGTAAATATATTTATTTAAAAACCAATTGTGTCAGTATCTTAATTTAACAACCAATTCCATCAATAACTTTATTTAATAACCATTTCTGTCAATATCTTTTTTTAAAAACCAATTATGTCAATGTCTTCATTTAAAAACCAATTCTGACAATATCATTATATAAAAAGAATTTCTGTCAATATCTTTATTAAATAACCAATTCTGTGTATATCTTTATTTAATAAACATTTCTGTCAATATCTTTATTTAATAACCAATTCTGTCAATATCTTTATTTAATAATCATTTTTGTAATATGCAGTTCTGTCAATGTCTTTATTTTAAAACCAATTCTGTAAATATCTTTATTTAATAATCAATTATGAAATAACCAATTCTGTCAATATCTTTATTTAAAAACCAATTCTGTCAATATTTTTTCTTAATAAACAGTTCTGTCAATATCTTTATTTAATAACCGATTCTGTCAATATCTATTTAATAATCAATTTTGTAATAACCACTTCTGTCAATATCTTTATTTAATAACCAATACTTTCAATATCTTTATTTTATAATCAGTTCGGTAATAAAGAATTCTGTCAATATCTTTATTTAAAAACCAATTCTGAAATAACTTTATTTAATAACCAATCCTGTCAATATCTTTGTTTAATAACCAGTTCTGTCAATATCTTTATAGTATAACCAATTCTGAAATAACTATATTTAATAACCAATTCTCTCAATATCTTTATTTAATAACCAGTTCTGTCAATATCTTTATATAATAACTAATTCTGTTTGTCAATATCTTTATTTAATAACCAATTCTGTAAATATCTTTGTTTAAAAACCAATTCGGTCAATATCTTTATTTAAAAATCAATTCTGACAAAACCTTTGTTCAATAACCAATTCTGTCAATATATTTATTTTATAATAAGTTCTGTAATAACCAATTCTGTCAATATTTTTATTTAACAACTGATTCTGTCAATAAATTTATTTAATAACCAATTCTGTCAATATCTTTATTTAAAAACCAATTCTGTCAATATCTTTATTTAATAACCAGTCCTGTCAATATCTGTATACAATAACCATTTCTGTCTGTCAATGTCTTTATTTAATAAACAGTCCTGTCAATATCTTTATTTAATGACCATTTCTGTCAATATCTTCATTTAACAACAAATTCTATCAATGTCATTATTTAATAACCATTCTGTCAGTATCTTTTTTAACTGATTCTGTCAATATCTGTGTTTAAAAACCGATTCTGTCAATATCTTTATTTAATAAACAATTCTGTCAATATCTTTATTTAATAACCTGTTCGTTCAATATCTTAACTTAATAACCAATTCTGTCAATATCTTTATTTAATAACCAATTATGTAATAACCTATTCTGTCAATATCTTTATTTAATCAACAATTCTTTCAATATCTTTGTTTAATAAACAGTTCTGTCAATGTTTTATTTAATAACCCATTCTGTCTCTCAATATCTTTATTTAATAAAAAATTCTGTCAATATCTTTATTAAATAAGCAGTTCTGTCAATATCTTTATTTAGTATTCTATTATGTAAAAACGAATTCAGTCAATATCTTTATTTAAAAACCAATTCTGTCAATATCTTTATTTAAAAACCAGTTCTGTCAATATCTTTATTTAATAATCAATTCTGTAATAACCAATTCTGTCAGTATCTTTATTTAATAACCAGTTCTATCAATATCTTTGTTTAATTACCAATTCTGTCAATATCATTATTTAATAATCAATTATGTAATAACCAAGTCTGTCAATATCTTTATTTAATAACCAATTCTGTCAATATCTTTATTTAATAACCAATTCTGTCAGTATCTTTAAATAATAAACAGTTCTGTCAATATCTTTAATTAATAAACAGTTCTGTCATTATCTTTATTTAATAACCAATTCTGTCAATATCTTTATTTAATAATCACTTCTGTAATTACCAATTCTGTCAATCTCTTTATTTAAAAACCTATTCGGTCAATATCATTATATAATAACTAATTCTGACCATATCTGTATTTAATAATCAATTATGTAATAAACTATTCTGTCAATATCTTTATTTAAAAACCAATTCTGTCAATATCTATATTTATTAAACAAATCTGTCAATTTATTTACTTAAAATCAATTCTGTCAATATCTGCCTTTAATAAACAATTCTTTCAATATATTTATTTAATAACGAGTTTTGTCAATATCATCATTTAATAACCAGTTCTGTCAATATCTTTATTTAATAAACAATTCTGTCAATATCTTTATTTAGAAACCAGTTCTGTCAATATCTTCATCTAAAAACCAATTCTGTCAATATCTTTATTTAAAAACCAATTCTGTCAATATCTTTATTTAATAAACAATTCTGTCAGTATCTTTATTTAACAAGAGATTCTTTAAATATCTTTGTGGAAAAACCAATTCTGTCAATATCTTTATTTAATGCACAATTCTGTCAATATCTTTATTTAATAATCAATTCTGTAATAAACAATTCTGTCAATATCTTTATTTAATAACCAATTCTGACAGTATCTTTATTTAATAACCAATTCTGTCAATATCTTTATTTACTGCACAATTCTGTAAATATCTTTATTTAATAATCAATTCTGTAATAAACAATTCTGTCAGTATCTTTATTTAATAACCAATTCTGACAGTATCTTTATTTAATAACCAATTCTGTCAATATCTTTATTTAAAAACCTATTCGGTCAATATCTTTTTTAATAAACAATTCTGTTAATATCTTTATTTAATAATCAGTTCTGTCAATATCTTTATTTAATAACCAATTTTGTCAATATATTTATTTAAAAACAAATTCTATCAGTATCTTTATTTAATAGTCAGTTTTGTCAATATTATTATTTAAAAACCAATTCTGTCAATATCTATATTTAAAAACAAATTCTGTCAGTATCATTATTTAATAGTCAGTTTTGTCAATATCATTACTTAAAAAGAAAATTCTGTCAGTATCTTTAAAAGTCAGTTTTTTCAATATCATTACTTAATATCAATTCTGTCAATATCATTTTTTTTAAAACCGATTCTTTCAACATCTTTATTTAAAATCCAATTCTCTCAATATATTTATTTAAAAACCAGTTCTGTCAATATCTTTATTTAATAACAAATTCTGTCTCTCAATATTCTTATTTAATAAACAATTCTGTCAATATATTTATTTAATAACAAATTCTGTCAATATCTTTAGTTAATAATTAATTCTGTCAATATCTTTATTTAATAATCAATTAGTAATAACCAATACTGTCAATATCTTTATTTAAAAACCAATTACCTTTACCAAATAAAGAATCTCTTCTTTACTTTCTTTGTTCTCGGTTGGCGTTGAACTCAGAAATTACCTTGCCTCTCCCTCTCTTGGGATTAAAGATGTATACTATAATGCATAAACACAAAGCTTTTCATAGCCAGTATTCTCAAGATTTCTATCAACAGTTACTGTTATACCACAGCATGATTTGGACCAAAACCCTCCGTTTTCTAGCCCTTGATCTGGATCTCTTCTTTTTCTCCCATTTATGGACATTAGTTCACAACGTATGTAGTCATGTTGACAACTGACCACAGCCATCCCTGTCCATATCTTGGCCATTTGAATCAGAATCATATCTTCTTTTGTCCAAATGAAAAAAATCTAACTGCAACATTAAGAGGCCTATATAATATAAACCATCCCTTTCTCAACTGAAAATCTACAAAGAGAATCCCTAGCTGGGGAGGATATTTCCCCCTACTCAATTCTCAGTTCCTTCTATTTAGTATCATTGGATACATGATAAAACACCATTCTACTTCCTGGTACCCTGTTGTGAACACTATAATTGAACCCCTCCATTTTGGGCTATTGGTTTCCTACTTGAAATGTTTCCCAAAAGAGTGAACAACAGAACAAAGTCTAATCTTGGTCTCTTTGAGGCTCCCTTTATTAATGGTATTAATTTACATCTCTTTAATTTACCCTCCAGAAATCTCTTAAGACAAGCACACAAGCAAGCCCTAATCTTCACCAAAATACCAAAAGATATTTTCTAAGCCTCATATTAATAATCCTCTTGTCTGAAATCTACTGTGCCAAGTCCCCTCATTTAAAATCTGTCTTAGCACCACTCTCAGCCCTGCTGCTAATACTTCAGCATATTAAGCCTCATTTAATGCATCCAAACTGCCAAAATCGAATTTCTTACAAACAAAAACATGGATAGACCTATCACAATGATACCCCAGTCTCTGGTACCCCTTTCTATGATACTTAAGGATTCAAGACAGTGATAAGATCCCATGAGCAAGACAACTCTTATTGAGGATGACAGTCAATTTGGGCTGACTTACAACTGAAAGATTCCTTCTATTAACAGGATGGCAGAAATTTGGACACCATTCAGGATGACATAGTGCTAAAGGCGCCAAGGTAGGCAGGTTATTCTGTTCCACAGGCTGCCAGGAGGATGGTTTTAACCAAGCTGGCCTGACCTGAGATTTTCATAAATCCTCCATTGTGACACACTTCCTATGACAATGCAACCCAATCCTCAGGAAGGCCACATATCTGATTAGTGCTAAATTC